>NC_087206.1:54229104-54291604 GCF_015104395.2 Macrobrachium nipponense
TATTATAATATATATATATATATATATATTATATATATTTATATATATATATATATATATATATATGATATATATATATATTATTAATTTATTTTATTTATTTCTACTATATATGTATGGTATCATATCTGTGCGTGAGCATACATGTACGCGCACAAGAGAATATAATCAAATGCTTTTGCCCGCACATATATTTTTTGAGATAATTGAATAAGGCGTTACGAAGTTTAGATGAATAGAATTTATTTATTCTTCTTGAAGTGTCTTTCCAAGCACTCTTAATGATGTGATGGTTCTTATAACCACTTACCTTGCAATCACTTTCTGCTTAAACAATGAAGTCTCATCCCAAAGGATGATGATGGGTTCAGTCTTTCAGTATTTTCTATGGTTGTATGGATTACTTAATTTTTTTTTGTGTGTGTGTGTTAAGTTTCTTGAACTGTAGCACTTTTGTTTCAGTCACTTCAAACTCTAGTTCTCTTTGTTTGATAAGTTTCATTTGAATGATTAAGTTTGATTACACTGATTTTCATAAAGACCATCAGAGTAAGCACTCATGAGCTCTGGGAAACTTCTGTGGATTAAATAGAATCATCTTAGTTTTTGTCCTAAATATTTTTATTTATTCATGTTACTTTTTTTTCTAGAAAAACAGTGCCATAGAAGTTTTAGAGTAATTTTCACTTATATATACATGCTATGTGCTGGTAGCTATTCCTCTTTTCTCATAAGTAAAATATTTCTCTTGTCAATAATTGTACATTACAAGTGTGTATTATCTAAGATGAGTAAATGAGGCTTCTTTCAATATACCTGAAAACCTGCCACACAATAAGAATTATTTTTCACATATCAGTGCCAGAATTGGGAGTTTCGCTTGCATAATATATACTCTGCTTAAGTATGATAGTATTGATTCTACAAAGATTTGTTACGAGAATCGGAATGGTGTTTAGTCTCACGAGTGAATTAGTTTCGGTATCTTATGAACGGCACTTCCCTCCCCGGCGAGGGAGCAGGAAGAACATTTAGTGCCTCATCGGGTCCAAGAACCAGTTTAAAGAAAAAAAAGGAAAAGAAAAAAAATTACTTCAAGTTGCATCAGACCCGACGATTCTGGTGTGAGAAGCAATTTCTCTTTTCATCTGCATTTTTCCCGTACTGGGATGCTTTCTTTTCCTTTTGGAATCATTGTGCTTGTAGCATTTTGCTTTTCCTTGAGTGATCACAGTTTTAATAATGTAAACATAATATTAATTAGCTGAAAGTAAACCCTTTTTTAAACATATTTTATTAAAAGTAACTGCTGCCTCAGCTGCATTAATTTTATATAGGTTCTTCTCTATTTTCCTAGTTATTGTTTTCTCATTGTTGCATAAACTTTTGAGCAACGAACCGAAGGTTGGCATTTCTCAAATAGGTAATTATCAAAGTAATTGCTGCATTTAAATTCCTTTGGGAGGGGCCGCAATGTTTCGTCTGGGACTTCAGACATCCTCTTAGGCGAAGGTTGGTGATGAACTGAAGCAAGAGGGCGAGCCTGTCTGATTTTATAGTGGTGGTGCAATGAGGGGCTTCATGCCGCTGTTTTTTCAAATGGCTATAAAAGCGTACAGACTCAGCCTCCTGCTTCAGTCCGTCACCTAACTCCATCTAAGAGGACGCCAGAACCCCCAGACGAAACGTCACGGCCCCTACCAAAGGAATTTAATTGCACTTTACCCTCAGTAAACTCTACGGGATATACCAAGAAAGTTTGACTACTGCCTCCGGCATTTTTAATAAAATTAAAATTGATTTTGATAATTACCTATTTGATACATACCAACCTTCTGTGCATTGCTCACAAGTTTAAGCAACAATGAGAAAACAATAATTAGGAAAAGAGAGAACCTATATATAATTAATGCAGCTGAGGCAGCAATTACTTTTAATAAGATAATATTTATAATAATCTATACATATTAAAATTAATGCAAGTATGTATATGTGTGTGTGTATGTGCCACACACACACTTAGAAATTCATTGAGAAATTCCAACCAAACTTTATATATTCACATATATACGTACATACATACATTTTAAGTCCAAGCTCAGACCTGATAAGATTCGGGGTGAGAAGGGGTGGGAAGGGGGTGACATGTAAAAATAACTGAAAACAACAGATGTATAATGCCTAATCCATAGTTTTCGTGGCTACTTGGATGAATGGTGATGCTCCTGATGCTCCTTTAATTCCATGTTCAACCCAAATAGTAAGGGGGCATGATAGTTGGTGGAAGGCGGTGACATATAAAAAAAACAATAATGAAAGATATCAGTGTGTAATCCATAGTTTTTGAGGTTACTGAGATGAATCGTGACACTCCCGATTCCATTTAAACCCAAGAACTGTCCTGATAGGAAGGGGGTTGAGAAAGGGGCAACATGTGAAAATAACCAAAAACAACAGATATTAGTGTCTAATTCTTAGTTTTTGTTGTTGCCGAGATGAATAGTGACACTGCCAGTGGCCCTCAAGTCAAAGTTTAGCCCCTCGAAAACTAATATGGTTAAATGTGGTTCTGACACTTACCTTACATTTTCCCTTCAGGAAATACTGGGGGCTTGCCTTCTGGTGATTTCCAGAGGCAACAAAGGAATTCTGATGAAAACAGAAGTGCTCTTTATTATTATTATTACTACTACTAATTGACCAACCCGGCACTACCTAAGAAAACTCTGAATGGCAACCAATAATCCCTCTCTCTCTCTCTCTCTCTCTCTCTCTCTCTCTCTCTCTCTCTCTCTCTCTCTCTCTCTCTCTCTCTCTTTCCTGTTAAGTAAGTTGCATTGGCGACCATTATTGACTTTTACTATTTCACCAGTTTCCACCCCTACCCCTATTAGTGTCTAATTTACAGTTTCCAAGGTCTTTGAGATGAATAGTGACACTCCTGATGTCCTTTAAGTCTAAGTTCAGCCCCAACAGTAAGAAGGTGTGTGAAGGTGGTGACATCTAAAAATAACTGAAAACTACAGATATTTTCTAATCCACAGTTTTCAAGGTAGCTCAGATGAATTGTGACACTCCCAGTCCTCATTAAGGCCATGTTCAGCTCTGATAAGAATGGGGTTGGTGTGTGAGAAGAGGTGAAAAAAAAATGCCAAAACTGATGGTTAATAGTGTCTAATCAATAGTTTTCGAGGTTGTTGAGGTAGATAGAGACACTCCCGATGCCCCTCAAGTCCAAGTTCAGCCTCAATAGGAATGGGGGGGGGGGGGGGGGGTGAGAAGTTGTTGAATATTAGATATGAAAAATGGTTGGCAATCTAATTTTCTTAACAGGAAAGAGAGAGAGAGAGAGAGAGAGAGAGAGAGAGAGAGAGAGAGAGAGAGAGAGAGAGAGAGAGAGAGAGAGAGTTTATTGGTTGTCATTCAGAGTTTTCCTGTGCAGTGCTGGCGTGGTCAACTAGTAGTAATAATAGTAAAGAAGAGCACTTCTGTTTTCATCAGAATTCCTTCAGAATCAAATTTAACTATATTAGTTTTTTGTGGAACGACGTTTAATGGGTACACCTGTGCCTATCTGTGCATTCAGTTCAAAGTTTAGGATTGTTTACTTTCACTTGTCACATATTTCAAATTCGAACGCGTAGCACCTTACTAATTATTATATTTTTAATTACTTGTGCATTTAAGTAAAATGGATTGCTAGGTCACCATCGTAAGTAGACAGATGCGAAAACTCAATTCTGTAAAACGTGGGTTAACCTTGATAAGGAACACACACTCTTCGAAAACTTTGCAGTAGAGTGGAAGTTTGCAGAACACGGGTGTTCAGTTTTCCAAGGGAAATCCAAGGTTTTGTCATGTGTTTTGAGATTTCACACCACCCGTTATTCTGCAACTAATATGAATTATTGTTGTAGTGCGCAAGCAGTCCATGTAGATTGATACGTCAGCCTCACTGATTTCTAAGAAATTTGGTGGTCTGAAAAATACGGACAAATCTCAGTGAATGCAGGCACATGAAAGTTGTTCAACGTGTTTCTTATTGATTCCTTCTGTCCAAACCTTTAAAGTTAGTGAAACAAAGTTTAATTTTTTCTTTAAATCATTATGTTAGCGCAATTATCCTTTGACATTTTATTAGATGGTATCGATTACCTACAAGGCCAAGACTGCTTCATTCAGGAGACACAGGAACAAGGTAGTCTGTCGGCTTTCTTAGGTGATGTTAGGTGAATGTAATGTTGATCAGCCAAACCAATGGTCACCAACCTGTGAACCTAAAAGAGCCATTTATTTACAGAATCATAAAAATGTATTGCTGTCAGAGCCGGACTGACAAAAATGGTCTCCTAAGATCTAAAATAAAAATTTTCAGTTCTTCAGAAGTAAGAGGATATAGTTCAGCATACCTACTTAAAAAATTATAATCATAGTGATATTATTTATTATACTTACATTCACAAAGCAAAGTAGCTAGTATATCCTTTCTTGCATTATCCTTTCATTTATATCCCAACACTCGTAAAAAATTTAAACAAATCGTCGTTACATTTAGTACCGGCAGTATGAACAAAAGAAACATGGCTACTTTGTATTCATAGAAGTTATAAGATCATACCATATAATTGAAAGGGGGGACTACTTTACATAAATTTATTTGTTTTAAATGGATAAAAAGGTAAGTGAATCCCAGGTGAAAGTCGTGTAATCACCCCACTGGAGGAGCTGTCAGGGACTTCAGAGGAATTGCAGCCTTTTTGTGAAAGTCTGCTGAGTTATGTAAGGTGCATTTGAAACTTGCACCATGAAGCAAAACAGAAAGATTATGTAATTAAATGTTTGGTAGTTGCGATAATAATAGGAATAATAATAATTTTAAGGAAAAACATGAAAAGAGATGAGAGATGACTACTAACTACGAATATGATTCTTGTTCCATACTATTTTTCGGGAAAATGTTGCTATATTTTTTTTTAAACAGTTTATCTTGGGAGGAATGCAATTCACCTTTATCCCTGCTAGAGTAGATTCGAAACTTTTTCTGATTCCATGGAATAAAAGTACACCATCGCCGTCCCAACCACTCGAGTTCTCCCTTGCCTATGCGATAATTTCGTGGTTCCTGAGTTTCCCAGCTAAGGTCGCCAAAGGGACCAAGAAACCCATTCTCAGCGCCCTTGGTAAGCACAGAAGTAGGACCCATCTACCTGACTGGGGACAGAAGGATCGGCAAAGAATTAATGGAGAATTGCCTTTAAATATTAACAGTCACAACTGCAGTTTCTAGACGGTAATGAAGGCTAGTAGAATGGACCCAACGTCGTCAAAGATTATCAGGAATAAGAGCAGAGTTGCGTGCCGTGCCTTTTTCTTTATTAAAACAAATTTGGCAATCGTTGTTATAGCCACTCCTTCAGGGAATCCCGAAGGAGCCTACAGTCTCCAGTTTGTGAGAGGGCTCTCTTTTGATGCTTCCTAGGAGAACCTGAAGGTTACTATCCTATAGAATGAGCTCCTTTCCCTAATTCAGCCAGGAAATCCAGGAGCAAATTTTTTATCTTCCCCCCATTCCATTCCCCCCCCCCCACAAAAAAAAAAAAAAAAAACTGCCGAGAACTAGAAGGCCAACAGCTTCTGATGCCACCCCTCTAAGGGAATCCGAAAAAGTTGAAATCTATTCTAGTAGGGATAAAGGTTAATTTTAATCCTCCCTGGATAAATTGTTTAAAAAAAAAAGCTGACATACTTGTCCCGAAAACTGGTATAAAGCAAGTGTCATATTCGTAGTTATTAAAGTCATTTCTATTCATGCTTGTCCTTAAAATTAGTATCACCATCATTATCACAATTACCAAATCTTTGAATTGCATAACCTTATACTCCAATGGATAATAAAGAGAAACCCAAAATTACTAGTTTTAGGCGCCCTGAAGAATTAAACTGGCAGCTAAAAGGAATTAAACGCTCTTGGTCCATGCCGCTTTAGATCGTTCTATAATATGTACCACACCACACACACACACACACACACACACATATATATATCATACTATATATATATAGTATATATATATATATTATTATATATATATATATTATATATATATATATATGTATATAAATATGTATGTAAATATATATATACATACATACATATATCACATATATACATATCATATATATATATATATATATATATATATATATATATATAGAGAGAGAGAGAGACGAGAGAGAGAGAGAGAGAGAGAGAGAGAGAGAGAGAGATTATTAATGAAAAAAGTCCAATAAGTTGAAATATCTCTCCGCTGTGACGGCTGACGTCCCACTGGGATTACTTACACCAGCTATTCTTATCACCAGGTCGGCACTTGGTTGCGCTCACCTTCGCTATTCTCTAGCGAAGAATCCTTCCATTTAAACAGGTGGTTTGAAAATGTGGAGGAATGATTTCTTCGTAAAGCTCGACGATGAGGTTTCGCTTGTTCTCATCACTGGAGGTCGTTCAGTTTCTACCCGTAAGTGGAAACATGTATAAAGATCAAGAAACTAGGATACACTTTTGGGTGTGGGTGTTGGAAGATAAAAAAGCCGGATTTACAAACCGTAAAATCCGGTCTTATTGTTTTTAGTTGGTCCTCAGGCCCTGTAATGTTTTACTTCAATTTAATGGTTCCTTTTCACCGTATATACATTTCTCGCATGAATGAGTTATAATGAAGTACTAGGCGTGAGGGGGTGAGGGCGGAGAGGATTTCCGGCTCTGGAATGTCTTCTGAAGTTTTTAATATCTCTGTGTTTACGGGAGCGTTATGTTCGTGGGAGCTCGCAATCTCTTTTGTTTTTTGCTCCAGCTGCCGAAGGATGACATATGACTTAAGTAGATTAAGGCCGACTTTGAGTCGGCTGTGGGAAAGCGAGTGAAAGAGAGAAAGAGGGAGAGAGGCAGATTGTCCGGAAGATTTATGGTAGCAATTTTTCGTTATTGTCCTTTGTTTTACTCTGTCTTAAGACTTTTGAGTTTCGGCTCTTAATAAATATTTTCTCTCTCTCTCTCTCTCTCTCTCTCTCTCTCTCTCTCTGTCTCCTCTCGTCTCTCTATCTCTCGGAAATCCACAACATCTCTCTCTCTCTCTCTCTCCTGGCCCGGGTGGGATAGTTCTTCACCTATATAAACTACAGAAAAAGTGCAGAACAAAGAAAGGCACCAAAAGGATGGAAACTAGGTAATGTGCCCCGGTTCACAAAAAAGGTCCAAGAGAAGAACCGGGAAATTATAGACCAACCTGTCTAACGTCGGTCATTTGTAAAGTTTTTGAGTCCATAATTACAGATCAAATTGTGGATCACATTGATAGAAACACCTTGCTGTTAAACAGTAGGCACGGTTTCCGAAAAAACAGATACTGCCTATCAAACCTATTGGAGTTTTTTCATAACATGCTTGGTATTTATGACAGTTGTAGAGCAATAGATATACTCTACTTAGATTTCCAAAAGGCTTTTGACAAAGTTCCGCACAAGAAACTAATGACAAAAGTTAGAGCTTTAGGAATTATATGAGAAATAGCAGACTGGATCGAAGACTGGCTAACTTATAGAAAACATAGACTCGTAATAAATGGTGAAGAATCAGAATGACAGATGTAACAAGTGGAGTGCCTCAGGGTTCTGTCCTTGGCCCTCTCTTGTTTTTTATTTACGTTAATGACATTGGTGTAGGCTTAACTAGCAGGATAGCCACATTTGCAGATGACACCAAACTAGGTGTAAATGCAGCATACCCAGACACAGTGAAAAGTTTAAGAAATAATTTTAAGAAAATAGGAGAGTGGTCAAAAAGATGGGAAATGCCTTTTAACTTGGACAACTTGAACAACTTTCTTCTTCTTTCATGCCGTTATCCCTACACTAAGGGGTCAGTTGCCTGCATGATGCACCTTTCCTTACAACATCAGGCATGGTTTATTATTTGGCAAAAGGGTTTTTACGACCGAATGCTCTAGCTGTCATCAACCACAGTTATAGGCGGTGGGCCTCGCCTCTGACTAAAAAGTCCACCTGCAAGGCAGCAGTTTCCACAGTTTTTGGCGGTGGGCCTAGCCTTCTACTAAAAAGTAAGACTGCAAGGCAGTAGCCATCCTTTTAGTCGCCTTTTACGACTCGCATGACCTACGGTGTTAGTATTCTTACACCCCTACCAAAGGGTGGGCTAATTTGGACAAGTTTAAAGTGTTACAAATAGGAACAAACAACCCTCATGCCAAGTACGTTCTGCCTAGGAATGACATAAATAGTGTAGAACAATAAGAGGACCTTGGAGTCATCATTACCAAGGATTTAAAATCCACATAACAGTGCATAAAAACTGAAAAGAAGGCAAAGAAACTATTGGGATACATAAAGAGGTAGTTCAAATACAGAAACAAGGAAACGGTGCTGCAGCACTACACATCCATAGTTAGACCTCACATTGAATATGCAGTACAGTTTTGGTCATCAACACTAAGAAATGACATAAATAGATTAGAAGGAGTACAAGCAAGAGCCACAAAGTTAATTCCATCCATCGAGCAAATAGGTTACTAAAGACGACTAGAGAGCCTGAACATTGTATGGCTTAGAAACACGACGATTGATTGCGAGGACAACTAATAGAAACATTCAAAATACTGAAAGGCACAACAAAAGTAGACAGTAACCTATTTACGTTAAACACATACAAGATATGTGACACATGGAATAAATTGCCACCAGTGTGGAAGTTTAAAAGGAATCTAAACAAAATCATTAGGACACTGTGAATGGACAGTAAAACCTGCTCTTAGAGATAAATGACCACACGATGTCTCCTTGGATGGACTAACAAGTCTTTGAGACATCCTAATCCTTGTAACTCTCTCTCTCTCTCTCTCTCTCTCTCTCTCTCTCTCTCTCTCTCTGGATATCTTTTGTGATATTTTTTTTCCATAGATTCCAGGAAGTTTACAGAGTTTTACCTTTCAACTTGAGGATATTAATTTGGAATTTCTCGTGGTGTCTAGGTAATTTTTAAATATCTAGACTTACGGGGATAAACTCTGTTACTAATACCTTGCGAAAAAAAGTCTACCTTTTATGCTTGAGAAGTTGCTGTTAATACATGTGCGGATGAGTGATTGATTGATTGATTGATTGTGAGTTATCTGGCGTCACAAATGCGATTAAGTGCAGGAAAGAGAGGCGTGCCTCTCGCATCAACCATCTTTTCAAATAGAATGGAAGTTATTTACCTCTTGAGTCACTATAAACAATCGCTTGCTTTGTAAATATACGAAGCGAATGACGATAAGGAAGATTTCCTCACAGGAGGTTCACCCGCAATTCAGCAGCATTATACAGACACACACACACTTACACACACACACACACACACACACACACACAGATATATATATATATATATATATATTATATATATAGTATATATATAATATATATATATATATATATATATATATATATATATATATATATTTCTTTATCACAGCGCATATTGGACGTTTGCCAGCCACTTAGATAGTAAAATGAGTCCACCTATTTAGTGATATTTGCTTTATTTGTTTTCGTCTTTTGTCATTATCATATAGTCTGTCTTCTGTACATTGATATTGAATCCTTTTTCCTCACTAACCTATTCACCTTCTGTAACAAGCTTGTCAGCTTTTCCTCAGAATTAGCATCTGAGCCGTCAGCATATCTTAGGTTGTTAACTTTGTGGTATCAACACGCGCACACACGCACACGCACACACACACACACACACACACATACACACGCACTAACCACAACTGACTCCCTCATTATAGATTAACCATAAAATGAAAATAAATCAGTTGACATCTTAAAGTACGGCCTGGCCGCAAGATTCACCTCCGCCCACCCATCGTTCCTTTGGTTTCAAAATAAGACTTTTTTTTTTTTTTTTTATTAATATGAATAACGTACTAGAACCCCATACACGCTAACCTTTTTTGCCAACTCTCTATGTTTCACTCTGTTGAAGCCATATCGATATATGCAGGCACAGACCATTCAGCTCCGCAGTTGTGAGATGATTTATATAGATCTTAAGCAACGTATCCTTTTATTTAAAAAAAAAAAATTTTAGGTCTGTTTTATTTTTTATCAATTATTATTCCAGCAACAGGAATAATGATGTAAGTAACATTCATTTCATCGTATGAACATAACGCTGTAATTTCCATTTAGAACTGTGGAGAAAATCCGAGATTTTACCGATCGTAAACACGTATATTTTCTTTCGGGTTGTTACTATTAAGTCGAATATTCCGTCTTGGAAATCATGTTGCTAAGCCGTATTTATCGTTTATTCTCTTTTCAATGAAACGTTTGCTTCTCTAGAGCTCTTCTCTCTTCGTTTCTAGGATGTAACACTATGCCATTATATTGCCGTAATTTCCTCTCTCTCTCTCTCTCTCCTTCTCTTCTCAATCTCCTCTCCTCGTCTCTCTCTCTCTCTCTCTCTTCGTCAAAAGCTCCTTATGAGTGGAGAGAAAATCCATATCCTGAGAGACCCTAAACGTCTCTTAGGAGAGGAGGATAAAGAGACGCTGAATTAGGCACTGGCCTGTAGAGGGCTAAGAGGTGGGCTGTCGAAAGCTCCCGCTTATTTTTGACAGGAAATGTATAGTAGTACAGTGGTGGTGGAATTTCTGGACTGCGATCGCGTTTTTCTTTTGCAGGTCCAGGAGACACTGCTTAGGATTCATGTTCGGCCGATCAGCTGTTTTCTTCTCTTCTTTTCTGGATGCCAATATTAGTACAGCGGCATTATAAAGATGTTTTACATTTAAAATATTTATCTTTTCAAAAACATCGATTGCGGAAGGTACAACTTGGGTACATATTTTTAGATGAACACAATCTGGAACGTTAGGTTCTGCTTCAGGAACACGGTCTGTGTGTCTTGTATAGTACTTCATGATGATTGGAAGTAAATTCATGAGCACTGAGATCATTTAGAGCAATAATTAATATTCGTTGATATTTCTTCCGCACCGCTGTGCTGGACCATTTCAAACCCCATGCAATTATCGGAGGTGACGACTGAACAAGTAGCTGTGCGATTTTAGGTCGGTATTGACTGCATCTCTCATGCAGGCGTCTTTCCGGAGACTTTCCCAGCCCTTTGGAACCACCGCCGTCTTACCTTGACTTCAGCTTTGGAGAAAGTATTCCAAACTTGACGTAACTTTTAACTTTCAAACGCCTCGAACCATTCTTTTTCTTTCCGGGTCACATTGATGGCTTTACTAAGGAAGAAGTACTTCCATTTCACTGACTATTTGTGATCCTGTCTGCGACGCTTTGTCCACTTTTTCTCTTTCGCCTTTCACTTCCCTGATGTGTTGTGCGTTCTGGCAAACGAAATTGTTACTGAGATCTCTAAGATTATTTTCCACTCCTTTTCTCACGAGAGGTGGTCCATTATATGATTCGTTATTTCTTGGTGTATTGCTTCTCATTTTTCTTCTCCCCTTTCATGATCCTCTGCCATTTTTGCATTATTCATCTTTATACTACTTCTATTTAGTCATGCATTTTGCAGTTGTGCCATACATGTTGCCTCCTCTTCCCTTCACTATCTCATATTCTGAAGATATATATACATACATATATATATATATATATATATATATATATACATATATATATATATATATATATATATATATATATATATATATATATTATATGATATATATATATATATATATATTATATATATATATAATATATATATATATATATATATATATATATATATATATATATATATATATCATATATTATATATATATATATATATATATATATATATATATATATATATATATATATATATATTATATATATATATATATATAATATAATGGGACCTTGTTGCTGCCCTAAAGAATTTCAGAATACATCTAACTATTAGCGAGACAGTAAATCTAGCGGAAAAGAGGTTCACATCTATAAAGGAGGGATGAGTTAGGCAATAATAAAATTAAACCAATGAGTATCTGCTACTAGTTTTCTTAAAGTATTATTCAGAAACACCGGGCACAAGGTTCCACTGCAGCTCCAGCTGAGCGTAAGAGCTTCATCGTCCGCATCGATACCACGAAGTCAGTTTTTGTAGTTTTATGATTCGGAAAACAAGATTTTCCCTGATGGGTAGCGTAACGTCGCCCTACAAATCATCCAAAATCAGTTGCTACTTCTCAAAATTTTATTTAACCAACTCGATTACAGGCAGAAGTCATCAGATTTTTTTTTTTTTTTTCAAGATTCTTGTATTCTTGTTAGTTGACAGTTTTGTTGTTACTTACATGTAGGCATTAGAGAATGTTAACTGTCCCTAACGTGGTGCAGCATTAAAGATAAGAGAATGGCGCGATGAAATATTTAGATAAAAAATAACGAAGATAAACCTGTCATTTTAGGCAAAGACCGTGGTCGTCCAGGGGTCTCATTTAGAGTAGGGTACCCGTAGTAGGAACAGTGGTGTTCCTCCTGCAGGACGGCTCCCCCTCTCCTCATATCAGCTACCTCATTGGCACTTGTTGATTGGTATGGTCTAGGCTCTGCGGTAGGTAGGGCTTTCCTCGGCACTCATCCTTGTCTCTGCAACTGCCCTTTTGGCTCCGTTCACTGACCCTTTCTTTCCCCGCTTCCCTTTGCGCCTCTTAATATTCTAACTGAAGAGCTGAGTGGTCACTAGGAAATTCTCGGAGCCTGTCTTTGACAGTCAAACAGTTAAAAGTTTTGCTTTTCTCCTATTTGGTTCAGATATTTCCATATTTTCTAGTTCTGTTTTGGAAAACGAAAGTTTTATTTTTCTTCTTTTTAACGTTATCAGTAGGATATTTATTTATTTATTTATTAATTCATCAATATTTCAATGTATTTTTTCTACCTTAGATGAGTTTTCCTATAATTATTTAGTCCATAAAATATCCATACCAGTTAGATAAATTAACAGATGGAAATATGACCTTGTTGATCCAAAGCCTAACCTAAAGTATATTGAAAGTATCCATTTTGAGCTTCTTAATGCAGTTGATTGTTTGGGGGAACTGGCGCAGTGATACTGTTGACGCTTTGAAACTTTTCCTGTAATGACCAAATTGTGTCGTCAGTTGCGAAACTTTGCCTACGAAATTACCGAAGTTAACAGAATTATGAGAGTAAAATGTGACCAGTGACTACACAGCTCCATACTATCAATTTAATACCCACTTCAATACCAAGCTTAAGTAAAAGTGCAAAAAAAAAAGCAGAGTAAAAAGGATGCTGCTTGCACAGGGAAAAACAACGGAATTTCACGTTTTAATATCAGTGATTATGAGAATCAGAAAAACTTTAAATTTATCTGAGTCTCCTTGTAGGTCCCATAATGCCTTATACTGCATTCTCATCCATCAAAAATAAGAATTCGGGTCCCATATCTGTATAGGGTTTTATGAGTACATTAAATTCCTGAGGCGGTTTGCCGTGTTTTTATACTCATTTATTACACGCTTTTATTAACTTGACTTCTGTGCCTGTCTGTTTGTTTGGGTCAAAACTTGTGACTATTTTCGACCTGATCCCTTCGTCCGATGGACTTGAAATTTTGCATGGTTACTCAATCCGTGGTCATTAGGTCAACAGTGACCTCTCCTGAACCCTACAGTGATCTCGCCCAGTGTCTCAGGATTTGTATGAAGTGAATAGACTATTCGGATTTTTCATGTCTTTTTAACTCGGGAGAATGAGTTAATAACTTTACGGGTTTTTCAAACTTTTCTTGGCTCGACAGGATTCGCGTTCAATTTCGTTAGCTACCATCATAAATTGGTTACAGTGTCTTTCAAAACTAAAAAGTGTAAAATAGAAAAATAAAAGAAAAAACTTAAAACACGCTTTTATTAAAATGCACTAAATGATTTTTTAAGACACACCAGGATTTTCTTATAATTAATCATGTCTCCAAAAATAAAAGCGAGGAAGGAAATGCTACAAGAAGAGAAATTTGTTTTTGTATTTCTTGTAACATTTCCTTCCATGTTTGCTGCCCACACTTTTATTTTTGGGGACGATATTAATTGTAAAAAAATCCTGGAATCTCAGAAAATAATTTTTACTGTTTAGTGCATTTTAATAAAAACGTGTTTATTTTATTTTATTTTATTTTATTTTCTTTATTATCGCTTTCGACCCCTCACTGTAGTATAATTGGAGCATGAGAATGTAGGTCAGAAGCATCAACCACACAGCGGTACCAACAGTTTACCCTGGCCACTTCCTGGAAACACTCGAGAAGGATAAACCCTCCGGTAGCTGTGCATTGTTTTACCCCCTGAGTGACCATAGACATTAAGACAAGAGGCTCCAGACTTGAAGATCCATTTCCCGTGCCTCTCTCCTCAAGACATTCAACAGATGGTTGGAGCACTTTCGGTAAGCGAAATCCTACGCTCCGGCGAGTTGGTATGAATAATATTCAGGTATTATGGCCCCTTTTATAGTAACATGAGTGTGTGAATAATGTGCTGGTTTCGTTTTTATGTCCAGGAGAGAGAGAGAGAGAGAGAGAGAGAGAGAGAGAGAGAGAGAGAGAAGGTATGTCGTTTTCTTAGCAATCATATTTGGTTCCTTTTTCGTGGCAGTGATTATCGTAAAAGCTGTTTGCACTATAAAAATGACAAAAAGTAACTTGAACATTTCTCGTATTGTACAGATGTTTTATATATATATATATATATATATATATATATATATATATATATATATATATATATATATATATATATATATATATATATATGTATGTGTGTGTGTGTTTGTGTGTTAAAAGTCAATGAGGGAAACAAAGAATTTTCCGTCACTATATTTCTGCCAATTCAAATTAGGTTTCACCAAGGTGTATTGCCAGAAATATTGTGGCTTTTTAAAATATCATTGTTTCCTTTACTTTATGTTGATATATATGTATATATATGTATGTGTGTCTGTATGCGTGTGTCTGTGTGTGTGGTGTGTACTATTGTGGGTTTTGTGTGGTGTGTGTGTGTGTGGCGGTGGGTGTGTGTGTGGGTGTGTGTGTGTGTGTATGTTTTCCTCTTTTTTTATATCTTGTTCGTCAATCTCTTGTTGTCTTAAGTATATAACTTTTTGTCATGTCTGTATGTGTGGGTGGGGGTGGGTGGGGGCTGGGTGGGTGTGGTGTGTATGTTATGTGATTCGGGTGTATCTGACTTTTATATACTGATTCCTATCTTTCTCAAATAATTTAGGGAAAATGAAGTACATACCATGAGAGGTAGCCATAATACAATTGAAACACTCTTATAATCGGTAGTTTGTGTCGTGACTGCAGTTACGAATATTCAATGTCAGCAGAGATGACCAGGCACTTTTGTTGGGTTAAGTATTTTGTTTTCTCTTTAATTATTGGCATATAAGATCATCTGATTGTCTGTCCGCTTCCTTCTTTTATATATACTTACAGACAGGCAGTTTATCAGCTGAAGACATGTGAAATACAAGCAAGGTCTTAGCACTCTGTCTTTTCCTTTTAAACATTTCCTGTGGTTTCAGCAGCTATCTAAAACACTTGTATAGTTTGATGTTTAATCATACATATAGATTAAAAATCTTAATGTCAACTCCGGTTCATGTTTAATCCGGTTCTTAAATATGACGTTAAATATTAATTAATATCATGAAGAAACTGTCGTTTTGATAAATACATTATATTGAGAAGCTCCTCAAGAATGTGAAATCATTGAAAACGGAAGAGAATCATGAAAAAGCTTATAATCTTTTCTCCTGTCAGGATGTATATAATTAAAGTATGACCTATACATATTATTAAAGTAAATTATATGACATTAGAATAATGATCCACTTGCTTTTATTCCTTTTTTTCACCGAATTTGCACATTACTGCATATCTATCATACATTTTTAGCCTTCTACGGTAACTCCTCGTTCTTTTGGTACTGCTCATGTTCCTGCCTGTGATGTTTTAGAGGTAGATCATGCTTCAGGACGCAATGCCTTACTCTGGAGAGAGAGAGAGAGAGAGAGAGAGAGAGAGAGAGAGAGAGAGAGAGAGAGAGAGAGAGAGAGAGAAGTCCTGTTTCCAGCACACCGGAATCGCAGAATTTCACTGACAGGAAATCAGTACAGGAAGCCCAGAGAGGTGTCATCAGGTGGATGCAGTAATTGGCTTTATTGAAGGAACAGGAGCATCTCGCTCTCTGCCGCTCTCTGCCCAGTCGAAGTTGTTTTATATCTTCCTGACAGTTTGACATCTTTAAGGATGGACAGATGCTAGAAGTCAGTGAAAGGACAATTGCAAGTGGAGAGATAACTGGGTTGTGAATGGGGTGTGTGGTAGTACGTGTTCACGAATGATAAAGTGGTCATTATGGATAGTGAAGAGAAATTGCAGAGATCACTGAAAGAATTGTTGGCTTAAGGGAGCAATTTAATATTAAGCATGAGGAAAAATAAATGGGAACCAGGAAGCGGGAGTAATAGATATAAATGTGGATGGTGGAAGAGGGGGAGCTGATAATCAGTAAAAAAAAATAATAATTAGGAAAATGGTAATCATGACTAAGGAAGGCTGATTTTATTGAATAAATTGATGAATATTATTAAGAAGAAATGCTGATCACATTGAAGTAATCCTGTTGAGGATGTGCAAAGGCCCACTTCAGTGAAGGAAAGGTTGACGACACAAAAGTTGCTGTACGACTTTGAAAATGCTGATAGTGAAGATGAAATCATGATTTTCGTGAAGAAAAAGCTGGTTACGATGAAGACAGTAGTGCTGACCCTGACGAAGAAGATGCTAATAACGAGTAAGAAACAAATTTTGATTGAAGAAGTAGACTTTGGTGATGCAGTGCTAACTTTATGAAAAATTCTAATCGGAAAGAAGTGTAGAGTATCATGACGAATATATTATGTATTTAATTTTGATGGTAATGACAGAGACCTTAGGACTTTTAAAGAAATGTGATTGATAAAGTCTAACATCGGGGGTGTTGCTGAATGGTGACATATTAAGGCAAAACTATACTCTGTTTTTTTCCATCTGTGCACCCGCCTGTGGTGTTTGCGTATGGTAACACTGTGTCCCGGGCTTTAGATAGTTACGCTATGTGTAAGTTTTAGGTAAATAAAAGGATATCAGGGTGTATATTTGCAACTGAAAAGTGTTTTAATAATTTACTGTATGCGAATTACACCGTTAATATTCGAAATAGGATATTATAATTGTTGAAAGTAAGCTGAATGTAACTATCTAAAGCCCGGGACGCAGTGTTACCATACGCAAACACCACAGGCGGGGGACAGATGGAAAAAAACAGAGTATATTGTAGCTTTTAAAAGTGTCGTCTTCGGTCGCATCTTTGCGAAGAACGAAGAGCAAATGCGAAGGACAGGGGGAAGAAAAGTTCCTTTGCCTGATGATGTTGGACACTGGATGGAGAGGACACAGGCGACTAGAGGGGCTTTGAAAATTTAAGGGGAAGACGAAGAGCTGGTGGGAGGGGAAGGGAGCGTCGTTCATGGTATGGGCCCCTTGGGATGAGGACGTCGCCGGAGGTCGAGCAGTAATTACCACATTTGGCCTTAATGATGCAATTTACAGCGCGCGAATCACCACTTGAGTGCCAAGCCTCGTCACCTATGTCTCTCTCTGTCCTCTGCCAAGTGGAGACAAGAGGAAGATTTGTGACCTTTTGATTGGTGACATTTCTCTAGGGACTTCAATTTCTTTCTCTTTTCAATGGGTGTGGGTGTGTTTTTCCAGAAATGTAAAGCTGATAGTGCTTCCATTTTCGAATGACAATCGGATAAAGTAGTAGCATTTGTTTGTCTTTGTACCTATATATATATATATGTATATGTATATGTATATATATATATATATATATATATATATATATATATATATATATATATGTGTGTGTGTGTGTGTGTGTGTGTGCATATATATATATATATATATATATATATATATATATATATATATATATATATATATAGAGTGTGTGTGTGGAGTGTGTGCGCGTGTGTATACATATATATTTATGTGTGTATCTTTATATATATATATATATATATATATATATATATATATATATATATATATATGTGTGTGTGTGTGTGTGTGTGTGTGTAGATATTATATATATATATATATATATAATATATATATATAATATATATATATATATATATATATATAGAGTGTGTGTGTGTGTGTGTGTGTGATGTGTGGCGCGTGTGTATACATATATATTTTATGTGTCCATATATATATATATATATATATTTATCTAATATATATATAATATATATATATATATATATATGATATATATTATAATATATATATATATATATATATATTTAATACTAAAGTCAAATTTTTTTGTTTACATTCTCAGAGTAGTGACGGATTTCAAGTAGTGTTGATAACGTTCGATGGATGGCAGTGGTAGAGTTCTTCCCGGAATGGGAAGCTGACGTTTTGTAGTTGGCATGAGGTAATTGGCTGAAAATTAAAAGAAAAATATATTGATCTGTAAAAAAGATTTCTCTATAAATCTTTGGAAAAAGTCATTTTGCCCAAGTTTTATTAATTGCGTTGTTGACATCTGGGAGGTCCATAGGCATAATTATAGTAGCTTGGCTTTTGCCTTCAAGGGCGTGAGAAGCCTTATGTTGACCTTTGTATTCTATTGAGACACGTTGATGCTTTTAAGATCTGCTGATAGCTTGGCAATGAATAACCGTAATTGTCCACTGTTACCCCTTAAGATTAACAGATGATAACACACCCAGGTTTTAACGGAATGAAAAGCTCTCCTTTTGACCTGCCTCAACTATAGCTAAGTTTATTTTGTTATATAAGTTTAGACTCATTCAGCAATAGGAAATCGAATAGACAGTATGAAAGCCAATGACGAAAGAATAACTTGCAACAACTCCTTTCCATTTGCCGGCGTGAGATGGTTTAAAAAAAAATAGTGCACAAGTTATGAATGATTTCCATATGTATGACATGTGGATTCACGTGTGAGAAAAGTTTTTTTTTTTTCCAGGGTTAGTGATATCAAAATGATCTCAGGTATTTTACCTTTATTCTTCCGTCATTTAGAGACAGTCACCCTCGCAAAAACTGCCATAAGACCTCAAAGGATCACTGTTCAGAATGACGTAAAAGCCCGTGAGAAAGTGCTTCATATATTGGAATTTAAGTGCTCCTTTGCTTCATGATTTCATTCATATGGCTTCGTCTGAAACTATACCTACAGTTTTACTACCTTTGCTTTTTAATGAATGTATAGAATAGCTCACGTCATGATGTTATAAAAAGTAAATTTCACAAAGTTTTGCTAACTTTCTTGCAGTGCCACTGTATTTGATCATTGCAATCACTTACAAGCAATAATGATGAACGAACAATGGATTTAGAAACAGTATATATATATATATATATATATATATATATATATATATATATGTGTGTGTGTGTGTGTGTGTGTGTGTGTAGTGTGTGATGTATGTAGTATGTTTGGTTTGTTTGTATGTATGTAGTATGTATGTATGTATGTATGTATGTGTGCGTGTGTGTGTACAAACCATAGGAATAAGATGTTACTTTGATCGCAGATCTTATAGTTCAACGGCAAATGAGGCCCCGTTACATTCCCAGTGGTTCCTTACGAATGTGTTCCTTTGTATTATCACTCGTGCGTTTTATTTTCAATGAATGTGCCTACAGTTACAGATTGTTGCTGTTTTTTTTATATATCTCAGGGAAACTAGTCCAAGTCAAATTCTTTTTTCAGGATATTTGAGTTTGTTGTCAGGGACGCAAAGCACGTCAGTCATTTCGCTGCATTTTACTTCCAACAGTATCAGTATCATATCTCAGAAGATATATGAAAGATGGAGACGTCCATTATGAAGTAGTTTTTGTTATAAGAGAGGTGTCCTGGTTGGTTATATCGTGTGACGAGGATCGAACTGCTCATTTTTGTTGCTATGTTAGGGGACGTATCCATGGACACTTAAATTGCCTGGAGCTCTGATTTGGCGTCTCTCTCACTCTCTCTCTCTCTCTCTCTCTCTCTCTCTCTCTCTCAACACACACACACACACACACACACACACAGTATAATAAGAGTAATAACAGCAAACTTTATCCTCTCTTGTTAAATTCATATGATGAAAGTGAACAAACATCGTCAACTTACATATCATTGCAATCGAATGGGTATTTTTACGTCCCTATCCTCTGGGTGCTTAGAAAATTGTGCAATGATCGCCTCAATCCACAGTTAAAGCCCTAGATATATATTGAAGACATCGTGATTAGTGATCATTTCTTAAATCGACTTTTTCTTGATTTTGTTGTGCTGTGTGTATAGACACCACGGTCATAACCTCATTCATAAAATGAAGCTTAGTCATATATCATTGTCAGTGCATCGCAAAGCATGTAATTGCTCATTCTTACCTTCTGTCACAATGTCAGAAAACATGCCATTTAAGCTTTTTCTTACATTTTTATTTAGATTTTTCCTATGTAAGCTATGGTAAGTCTCAATTTTCACAAAACCTGTCACCTTCTATACAGTGCTCATTGTCATTATATACCTCAGATTTGAAATTTCAGCTTTATCGAAGCCAGGTGTGAGATATGTTTCTACTTCCTTGGCGCAGACCCAAACGGTGTAGTTTCCTAATTCGAAATTATATTCACACAAAATTAGTATCAGAGAAAAAAAGACATTACGTCTGTGTCTCGAGACGGAGGAATGGAATTGTTTACTCTTGATTAGGCGGAACACCAGAAGTTGGAATAAGCAGGAATATTGATTATATCGGACAGGGAAAGAGAAAGAAACCTGATTGAAAAACAATTCGGGAGTAAAGTTTGCCTCGAACTTCGGACGGAGATGTTGTTGGAGGGAAGGTGCTTTTATTGCATTACATCTGGGTTTATGCCAGTGAAAGGGGAGTGGGGAAGGAGGGGGGAGGGTGGGATGTGGGGTTGGCGGTTGGAAGACTTCGGTATTTCAGTTATGTTGATGTTATTAGAGGGTCAGTTTAGGATGGTGTTCATTCGAGTAAGGCAGTTCTTAGAAAGTTTGTGTAAGGCCTGTTCAGACAGAGATGTAAGTGTTGTTTTAATGTGCTGTACCCCCCTATCAGAACTATACGGTTTCAATGTTTCCTTATATATTTCCTTAGGTAGTTTTACATATTGTATTCAAGTATAACACTCGGTGGGTTATCCAGAGATTAGAGTTCTGTTACTTTGTCCCTCACCAGACTCGGTGCTTGCCTTATGATTGTGCCGTCAGCTTTTGCTATGGTTTGACCTTTTCCTTTTAAGAATGTTTTCCCAACTGAAATCCACATTGAACAACATTTGATTTCCCCATCAAGTAATAAGCAATTCAGAGTTGAATGATTCATGATCTTGCTCTGATACAGATTTTTTTGGGGGGAGGGGGGAGCGGGATGCGATAGCCTCAGCCTTTTAAAAGAGCAAAGATTATGGGAATCACGGGAAGCAAGACTCAGGAGAGAATTTGAGAGAATATCTGGAAAATAAAAATAATTGATAACTGGAGACTTTGATCCTAGATATTCGAAAGAAAATCTTGTGGAAAATTGATAACATTCGAGATTTTGATCACAAATGCTGCACATTTTCTATTTGGTAATGGAGACTCATTTGTGCGTGTAACTAAAGAAATAATTGCTGTATTTGAATAGCTATCAGTCAAACCTGACAAAGCCTTAACCTTTAAAGACTTTCTGCGGAATTCCCACTATTATTCAGTTATGCAAACTTACTTATACAGGCATTTATAAGTTTGAGTTTGAAAATAAATGCAAAACATTGTTCAAAATTCACTCCTGGTCGGTAGGAAGAGTTAAGGAAAAAACTGAACTTACAGCCGAAAGTTAAGAATAAGTAGTTATTGCCACATCATATCTAATTATTTTTATCAATATTACAGGAAGAAAGAAAGAAAGCAATCTATCTTCCGCCATGCATTTGAAAAAAAGGGCATAGGAAAAGAGGAAAACATCTGTGCATAATCCCGTCCCTCATCTCCTGATATCACACGTGGATGGGAAAAGTCAACTGACTTGGTCAGACGATAAGGAAAGCAGTTCAACGCACAGCGCCTCATTTCGAAGGTCATCGATCATTAACTAGCATACTAGCATAGTATTACGTATATATATAATATATATATATATATATATATATATATATATATATATATATATATATATATATATACATAGTCTATATATGGTATAACAAGGCACGAGAAAGAAGAAATAAGAATACCTTGTATTGAAGTCCATGACTCCGTGGCACTAGGCTGATATGTTTTCCAAGGTTAGCGGACAATTTACATGGTGTTCTTAAACTCCCTTGCAACTGCCTTGACCGTGAAGAAAGAAAAGTATTTAAATATGCAAAGAATACGTAATTCGCTATAATACTCTTCATGAATATTATTACACAGAATATTTAACGTAAATCTCAGTGGTAATTTTTACAAAGGCCAATAGTGGACTTATAGAACCCTGTGTACAGATATCACTTTGGTGAAAATAGTAGTCATTACATGTGCTGATAACCATGGTAATTTACACAAACATCTTTTAAATGTGTAAGTTTTTGGCAAAGTATCATAGTCAAATGAAAATTATAGATGAAAAATAGCAAATGGAAAATTCTTCAAATACGGTAATTACAATAGTGAAGTGACGTTATGCGTTTATGAGAAAGTTGCCAAACAGTGTGATCTTGTTGAATGGTTTTGGAAAATGTAGCAGAATTATTTAACGTACATTTTACCGACATCGACACGTGAACAGAACAGCAGCTTATGAAAACAGGAGAAATGGGGCTATTCACATTTTGAAGGCCAGGCTTCTGGTCTAAGCTGTTGCCAAAGGTGTCATGGTAATTTTTTTTTTAATTCTGTCATATTTCATGGTATTCTTTTATTTTCGTCTTATTTCCTTTCAGATAAAAGATTTCATCTTGCTAGATGGAAGAACCTTTGAATAATTCCAGCATTATTTTGATTTGGCTTCAATTAACTACTGTTTTCTGTATTGCCATCTCTCTTTTGGTTCGTACTCATGAATGATTTCATTGACACGTATGGGTGTATTGTTTGATTTATTATTTTATTTGTGGCTCATTTTAAGGCAGTATAAGCTATAAGATATTGGACTACTTATTGATTAAATACAGCATAATACACATGCTACATATATTATATTAGAGTAAATATGCATTAGACAAGGCTGTCAACTTATACATCCGGTTTTGTAAAGATGAATGGTTATTGAACAGTTTCATACAAATGAAGATTAAAAAGAACTTTAATGACACATTCATTTGTTTCAACTGCTGTCTTTCACACTTAAAACAGACAGTTTTGAGGGATCCACATATTTACCGTTTAACCTGCGTTGAGGAAACCCTGCTCTGGGAAACTGTACTCCAAACTCCCGGGTTATTTCCCTATGCAAACCTTATACTCACAACATTTCACAGACACCGACCCACGAAAGCTGAAAAGGGGCTTTTCGCATTTTGCATTCTGAAGGTCAGGGTACGAGTCTACTCCGCTGCTGAGTTTTCAGGTTTACCCGAAATGTTTTTGCCGTATTCCTGAGAAATTTCATTTGCCTCTCCTGTAACTTTATTCATTCTGCCTTATTTAAAGACTCAGTCTTCAGTGGTAAAGGGAATAATTAACCAGAGTCTTCGACAAGGATATGGCTTGTTTTAACGTCTCCTCCTCTCTCTCATCGCTCTCGCTCTATCTCTACTCTCTCTCTCTCTCTCTGGGTTGTGCTTGTTAGTGTTTGTTATGTATGTGCGCTAGTTTTGTTAAGATTTCATTATTGTTAATTTCTTAGAGCAACCTGCCGTCCTTCCATGAAACTGTCTGTTTTTTTAAAATAATTCTTACTTGACCGTGCGATGTAAGAAAAAAAAATCCTATATGTCTAAATTGATTGTCTGTATTAAACGGTTTGTGTATTTTACATTTTTTTTTTTTTTTTGTAGTGTAAACTGTTTTTCAGAATTATTATGAGAAGGCAATGTCAGCTGTCTTGCTCTTCTTCCATTTCCTTCCTCTTGTTCCTTCTTTTGGAAAATGATGACAACGTGCTTCGTTGTGTCATAGGGACCTCGGTGAAAGTGGCTGGCCCCGGGATGGAGGACGGCAAGTCTAAACTTAGAATTTATGAACCTTGAATTATCGTTTATTGCGCACACAAGTATACATGGATGGATGTTGTTTTTTTTTTTTTTTTTTTTATTATGTTAGTATTAGTAGAGAAAGCTAATATTAGTAGTACTTACTGTAGTGTTGTAATAAAGAAATATGGTGATTCATTGCTCATAATTTGAGGTAATTATCACGCTGAGTTTTTAACTTTATTGATTCATATTTTTCTTCATTTTTAATCATTGATCTCTTCTTTCTGTGTATCCAGTGATCTGTAACTTGTTCATAATGAACACCATAGTCTTTTGAAGCTTGAAATTCCAGCCAGCGGTCACTATAGGCTTGTTTCATATGAAGAGGGGTTATCTGATAATAATGATAATAATACTTATTTATACCGATAATTGAGAAGGATTCTCGGAAACCAACCAAAAGACAAGTGTATAAAATTCATTTCCCGTCTTTGTCGAAGGAAATTATTATATTGACGCCCAGATGACAAAAGGCAATTCAGTTAATCAAATCAGAACAATAGCAAGCACGGTGGTTCCATCTTTCTCCCGACGGATCCTACCGTGACGATTGCACTTGTGTATTGCACATCCCTGATGATCCCCTTCACGCCCATCGACACCGGAGGGGTTGTTGCGAGAAGCGCGTGACAGCCTCAGCAGGGAGACAGACAGACATTCAGCTTTGTAGGAGGGGAATGCTGATGACTCTGGTCATAAGGATAAAAGGATTCGCGCTCGATAATAGCGGGAGTCGTGTTCAGGGGTCAAATGACATTGTGCTATGAATCAGAACGAAGTGTGTGTGTGTGTGTGTGTGTCTGCGTGTTAACTGTCATCACTCAGTGTATTTTGGATAAGGGTTTTCCATGATTCATCACTTTATTTATTTAATTATTCATTTTCTTACCTGCATCCGGTTATCTCTCAGGCCTCATCACCTGGATTTGTTTGTGTCGAACGTTGGTTGCCAAAGTGATGTAAATGCGAATATAATATACTAGGAATGCAAGTGTGCGAGGTGTTTCACATTCTGTATTGGCTTACGCTGTGGGAATGCATAGCTGTGCTGAGGGAATTCGTTTGTAAAAGAAGATTCAGACTCCAGACATTTAACCTGTATGCTATATATAGAATATGCTATTTTATATGTCAGTGCATAGAGCATTCTTGTATAGTTATGCATGAGCACACACGCACTCCTATAGGATGGGCAGAGTGACTTAAGTTGGTGTGGGAATAAAATGTTTTAGAGGTAGGTACCAAAATGAGATCGCATATTCTGTGAAGTCATGGCAATTTATAAATGCGCAAACGCGTGTGTGTGTACATCAAATCATTTAAAGGTCTTGAAAGACTTGCAAAGGCAAGGCACAGGTCATTGCACTTGCGTACAGTATCGTAGAGACAGTAATACCCCAGCCTCCTCTCTACCCAGGTGGGCCCTGGGAGAATGAGCCACTGTCAATCGATGACCCGCAGGTAGACCTATGATCTCCCCCAACACCGCCTTTTTCCCTAGTTCGCATGTAAATATGTCTTAGGTGAGTGTGTGTTTGTGTGTGTGCGCAGGTTTTAAATTGTGTAAAAAAAAATATTTGATTATTTGTTTTTGCCTTAGTTCAACGCATTTTTCTTTCTTTGAACACAATCTGAAAGAGATTGGTTTGAGGACTTTCACTTCTGCTAATCAGTCCTAGATCTAGTAACTACCAAAAAAAAAAAACAGTCTGATGATTTCCGATGACCCTTAATGAAAACGATCAGAGATTATGTGAGCTTCGAGTTAACAAGATCAGTAGTTCGTTGCTCAAGGTTTACTTTTTGTGATGCAAATCGGACCTTCTTGATCAGCTTAGTGTATTTTAAGTAGATTTAACAGTTTATAATCTCTTAGGAGCTTCGAAACTCTCAAAGTTTGAAAGCTTAGGCTTGTGCCCCGACCGAGTGGTCAAACCGGCATTGACAGTTTAGTAGTTGTTGAAGTTTACGTGTTTCCGTTTCTTTCGAAAATCTGACAGCGTTTAGAAGAACGTTTTCCCTTGGTAAAGAAGGCTTTTTCTTTATCTGATTGTCTTACCGTATTGACTTTCAAGGTTGTTAAAAAGTGAGAGTTGAATTTTCTATAGAGGTCTTGATATTCCTAGTTCATCACGTTTTCTACAGGTAATTCTTTCTATTTATTTCAGATCTTCTTCTAGGTTCCGAACGAATGCTCCTTTTGCCGTCTTATGCATCTACTTTCTGAAATTTTAAAATGTGCACGTTGTAATATCACGTGTGTGTGTATGTATATATATATATATATATATATATATATATATATATATATATATATATATATATATATACATATATATATATATAATATATATATTACATATATATATATATATATATATATATATATATATATATATATATATATATATATATATATAAGTACATGAAGATTCTAGAACGAAAGTAATATATAAAATCACTCGAAAAGAAAAATATGGTTCATGGTTTTATGTCATTATTTTCTGACCTTGTCAAAGTATTCCAGGATATGAAATGAAAAGATTTAGAAAAGACTGTAAATTGGTGCAGGTGTACAAACTGTCCAGTAAAATTTTGAGATATTTTTGACTCTCGTGATAGTTATTACTTATTTTGGGAGGATGCCAAATTTCGATTACTTGAATCTGAATTTTTAAATTTTATTCTATTTCCTCCTTATAGTCTTACTTAAGAATATTTCAAGCTTACTACATCTATATAACCATGACAGTTAGTTTTGACTCTCCCGTTAAACGGTATGATACTCTTGTTGGGGAAGCCATTGAGACTACAAAATGATTCCCTCTCTTTCTCTCCGTAGTATACCTCCAGAAGCCCCGCCCCACTTCTCTAATTTGCCATCATCTCCCTTTCTCTCCTCACTTTGACTTTTTCTCTTCTAGGATGGCGTTTTTAGTCTCTCCTCCTTTGACTTTTTTTCTCTTATAGGATGGCGTTTTTAGTCTCCCTCCCTTTTCCTCGACCTTATTCCTTTTTCTATTCTATTTTTACTTCATCTTTTGGATTGCCACCCTCCTCCTCCCTCTGGGGCTTCCTTCGCCCTTTGAAACCTCCCTTGCCACTGCCTCTTCCCCAGCTCCCAAAAAGTCGTGTGTGGATCCTTCTGCTAGTATTGATCCTGGGATTCCTTCTACAGGTACCTCCGCCGTTTCCTTCTCTCTCCTACACGTTCTCTTAGCCTCTTTAAGACTCTCTCTCTCTCTCTCTCTCTCTCTCTCTCTCTCTCTCTCTCTCTCTCTCAACATCATCGTCATCTTCTTTCTTCCATTTTTAAATTTTCATATCGAATATCTGTTTTCGGATTCTGTCGTCTCTTCACAGTAGCTTATTTCTTGATCATATATATACTATATATATATATATATATATATATATATATGATATAATATAATATATATATTATATATATATTATATAATATATATATATCATATAATAATATATAATATATATATATATAGATATGTTTTTTTTATAAGTCTTATCATATATAGATATATATATATATATATGTATATCTATCTATCTATCTATCTATCTATCTATCTATATCTATATATATATATATATATATATATATATATATATGTATATCTATATATAATATATATATAATATATATATACATATATATATGTATGTATATCTATAATCTATATATATATATATATAGATATTTCAAGTAAGTATATATATATATATATACAAATATATATATGTATATACATATATTATATATATGTATGTATATAATAAACATATTGACATATATATATATATATATATATATATATATATATATATATATATATATATATTTCAAGAATATACTAAGTCCCATTAAAACACTCTAGTTTAAAGCAAAAGACTACATTTCGGTTGACTAACTTCCACCCTTATCAAGAAGTGAATCACGAAGGAGTTTCATTATAGAAATATATAGTGGGAGATATGCCCTTAGGTAATGCCTGGGGTCACCGCTAAGCCGACGTTGGTTCTGTTAATTGTCTTAATCCGCTTCATCGTTGCCTTAAGGAAGATATTGTCTATATGGTCAGAGTTTCAGGCTCCACTAGAAAGGTTGATCCAATTATCTTGTTGTTTTATCAGTGAGGATTCTACAATCTGACATTTGTATCGACAGCTGGTAAAATCCTGGTAGAATCCTCACTGATAAAACAGCAAGATAATAGGATCAACCTTTTCAATGGAACCTGTCTTCCTTAAGACAATGATGATGCTTATTAAAATAATTAACAGAACCAACGACGGCTTAGTGGTGACTCCAGTCATCACCTAAAGGCATATCTCCCACTATATATTTCGCTAATGAAACTCCTTCGTCATTCACTGCTTAATAAGGGTGGGAGTGAGTCCACCGAAATATAGTCCTTAACTTTAAACCAGAATCTTTTAATGGGCCTTCTATACTTGAGATATCCTATTCTAACAGAATAATTTATATACATATATATATATATATATATATATAATATATATATATATATATATATATATATCGATCTTGTATTTTCCATTCTCCTGACTTTTCCATCGCATTCTTTGTATTCCTGAGGTTTGGCATTCTAACACAGGCCCGAGATTGTGCTTTTGCGTTAACTACTTGAAAATAGGAGAGGAGAGAGAGAGAGAGAGAGAGAGAGAGAGAGAGAGAGAGAGAGAGAGTCCTTTATGATACAGGATATAACTTTTTTTTTCTTGTCCCAGCGGTCGAAAGGATGGGTAAGAATTATCGTCACAGTTATTTATTCCATTTTTTATAACTTTTATTGTAGGTAATAAATATGATCGGATGATCTTTCTTCGATATCAGCAGTTAGCGGTTTGGTCTTTCTTTTTTATTTTCGTTTCTTTTATAATCCCTGAGCTCAGTTTGGAATTCCCTAAATAAGTCTTTATTGGTAGCTCGTTCACCGATGTTGTGACTTACAAATGTATCATTATTAATAATTTTCTATTACACAAACACAAACTTATGTATATATATATATATATATATATATATATATATATATATATATATATATATATATATATATATATATATATATATAGATATGATATATATATATATGTGTGTGTGTGTGTGTGTGTCTGTGTGTGTGTGTATACATATGAAGTCTATACTCACGCATGCACAAACTCCCAGACTACATATATATATATATATATATATATATATATATATATATATATATATATATATATATATATATATATGATTCTACTTTTGGAAAATCTATATAGATCATGCTCTATTCTAAAAATGCCTTTTGGAAACGACAAAACTGACTGAGGGTGGTCTTCCACTAGTAATCACAAAATGAAAAGAATAAATATCTTAAAAGAAGCTCTAAAAATTACCTTCAATAGGATTGAATGTAGAGGTAATCTGTTCACTTACAAGTGGCTCCGTAGTACTGAATCATAATGGAACTTAAGCACAATATCAAGAACAAGAGTGCCACTAAGTTGCAAGGGAAACCTGAATGCAATAATCAAGAAAATAAATTGCTGTAATGGATCCATCCAATTACTTGCAAATATACTGTGGGCTAGGATTTTGTTATTATATTGTTAAGATCCCGTTGCAATGTATATTTCCTCAAAATAGCTCCCCAACATGTGAAACAGCCAAGATCCTGAACAAGACCATCACTCCTTACATCCCCGAGGGGTACTTGGTGGTTTCTCTGGTAGAGTTCATTGATATTTTGGATACTACATCTCTAAGCTCAACCTCACATCTCTAGACGCAGAGAGCCAATTCATGAACGTTTCAGTAGATGCGACCATCGATATTATTTATGGAGAATCTACTGTTCGGATGTTAAACCTCTCATCATACCAGTAGATGCCTTTTGACGTCTTCTCCACAGAAACCTTACCGAAGGTTGCACACTAAAGCAGTAGGACGTGCATGGCCGCACCCTAGCGATGACGTCTACCTCACCAGGAACCATCATGTTATATTATAGAACAACATATCATAGCCAGTTTAAGGATGGGGTCGAGACCATGAAAGGATAATTGCCAATCATAATGAAAGCATCCCCTTACGAGAGTTTATTGCTGCCTGAATCTGGTCAGCAACCTCATCATGTGGAATAGCATCGTCACCCGTGGCCAGAAGTGGGAGTTGACCAACGTAGTATATAAATGTAAAATGTAAATGTACCATAGGGACACGTCAGGCCCTCAGCAGTTGCTTCATAGGTCGAACCACTACCACTCTATGACGGTAATTGCAAGCTCACCGCAACTAAAGAGCAATATTGTAATATTATGTAGATACCCAACGTTAAAAGAATTATTAGAATGCACAGAGATCGTGCATAGAGAAACCTGGTTCCACAAACTACACATAGCAGAAGCCGTAAGTATAAATCAACAATGGCCTGCATTAAACATAAAAAGGAACGCGGACTTCATCCTCCCTTTTTCAAGGAAACAACAAGACATCTGTGTTAATCTGAAGGAAGAAACGAGTGACACAATACTTCTGAATGTGATAAAAAAAATACCAAAAATGAAGTAGATCAAAACTTTTTGCTAGACGTTGCAGGCTTCCCCTACTGAGCACTAGCAGTGCCGTTGCTGCCGAACAGACTATGAGCCAAAGATTGAAACCCCAGACCAATGGGAATTCATTCCTATGACCTAAAGAATGAGACCCACAGACCAATAGGAATTTATTCCTGAGACCCACAGACTAATAGGAATTCATTCCTATGACCCAAAGAATGAGACCCACAGACCAATAGGAATTCATTCCTTCAGTGACGACATATTTTTCATTTAAGGATTAGCTCTTAAGGCTGCATGTTGTATCAAAATTGTTTATGTAAATTTGTAATTTCGTCCAGAAGACGTCGCCGACTGGTGAGGAAACATGAATAATCTTTCATTATTGCAGAAAAGATTACCTGAAGTGAGTAAGAAATATAGACTGATTCAAAGTCTAAATGAAAAAATAGTTTGTGCAAATAATGCAATTGATTTCAATAGAAACTGCAGAAGAGAGAATATATGTCCAAATAGCGTGCGCGCACACTCACACACACCACACACAACACACCACACACACACACAACACACACATATATATATATAGATATATATATATATATTATATATTTATATATATATAATATATACGTATATATATATAATAATATATATATATGTGGTGTGTTGTATGCATATATATATTATATATATACTATATATATATATGATAAATATAATATACGTATATATTATATATTTATATTTATATATATAATATTATATGTGTGTGTGCGTGTGTGTGTATGCATATGTATCGCACATATGTATTTAAAGCAAGTATGGTCACGAGAACATTGAAATAATGGAATGCAAGACCTCTGCCTCTTCTGTGAGACATTTTCAGGCAAACTACATAAAATGGAATAGGTATTACAGTGAAGAATTCGTTTTACAAACAACTGAGATTAAAAGAATATATGAACATTTTAATGCTTCCAAAGGTCAAGGTACTAGAATTACGAAGGAGAGACATAAGGACATTAAGAAGTAGTAGTTTTCTAAGTATCTCCTTTAATTAAATCGCATAGAACGTTCTGTGTAGAATGGGGTTAAGCATATGACTGAACTTGAATTAATTTTATTCTTCTGTGTTGTATATACATCTTGTTATTTTATTACTATGAAACCATTCGCTTCCATGTTCTGTCTGGATATTTGTCTTAACTTTTTCTGGAATTTAATTGCTTACTTTTCTGGCTAAAATAAAATGAATCACAACTCATACATAGGGTTATATACACATTATTGCTACTCTGGGAAGGACAATATCTTATGAGTCAGTATTTTTTTTTTTATTAAGTGAAGTGATTACATTGACATTATTAATTTCCTTCGTCTCTCTTCGGTAAATTCAGTACTTGATTCAGTCCACGCCAGTTGTTACCAATCTTGGGAGCTACTTCAGGTGCTATGACTTTTGTAAACACTGAAATGTTATATATTTCTTTAATCTAACTTGTTCATTGTAAAACCGAATCTTCATTGTAATCTCTTTTTCCATTATTTAGTTTCCTGAAAAATGCCTTAGGATGGATACGAAAGATCTTGTAATTTCTTGTTTCAGTATTTTGTATTTATATATTTCAAATCGCGTAGTAATTTTCGTGATATATATATATATATATATATATATATATATATATATATATATATATATATATATATATATATATATATATATATATATATATATATATATATACTGTGAGTGAGTGTGTGTGTATGTGTGTTTGTGTGTATGTGTTCACTGTTCACAGAGTATATGACGACGAGGACATTGATACAATATAGTGCCGGGTCTTGCGCCTTTACTCCAAGACATTTTAAAACAAACTACACACAATGGAACAAAAGATTACAAAGAACACTTGGTTTAAAAAACAAAAATACTGCTAAGATCAAAGCGGTGTAAAATTATTTCAGTGCATAGGAAGGGGGTTGCTTTTGAGTAGGTCTGTTGGTGAGGAGTAGCTGTTTAGGGCTTTCCTAGGGAGTTGGATAAGCCCAAGAGATGCAGAATACATTATTAAGGATTACTGAGATTCTTTATTTTCTCTTGTAAATCTCCCTCAAACATGTTTTGGTAAATAGGGTCAAGAAAGTGTAGACCTGAGCTAAAATTAATGTTATTTTATTCGTTAGGTGTGTTACTTTAAATTCTGTGATTTTGTTGAATCAGCAGTTTTACGTTTTGTTACCATTCTGCTATTGATTCTTCACTCAAGTACACAGAAAGAGCATTATTGTTTTCACACAACTTGAATCTGAATATATAGCTTAATTTACTCTGTCTGTGTGTATAGTTTATATATATATATATATATTATATATATAATATACATATATATATATATATTATATAATATATATATATAATATATGTATATATATGTATATATATTATATATTATGATATATATATATGTATATAATTTTATATCATACTATATATATATATATATATATATTTATATTTATATACATTATTAAATAGAGAGAGAGAGAGAGAGAGACGAGAGAGAGAGAGAGAGAGAGAGAGAGAGAGAGAGAGAGGTGGATGCAATGGAAAGAAAAGTTCTTGAGAATTCAAAAACCCACGTACACATACCCTCACAACACACACACAAACACACATACACACACTCATATATATATATATATATATATATATATATATATATAATAATAGATATATATATATATATATATATATATATATATATATATATATATATATGTGTGTGTGTGTGTGTGTGTGTGTGTGTGTGCGGTTCTGAATTCTCAAGCATTTCATCTTATCAGCCTTATACCATACTCCCTCGTCCCCAAGTCGTTCTTTAGAGTAATTATTATAATATTATCCATAGTTACTGTGCCGTGTTCTCTCTCTCTCTCTCTCTCATGACTCCTTGCCCTTGTTTTGTACCCCGCCCCCCCTTCCCCGCCCCTGCACCTTCACATGTCACCCTTATTTATTTTTCTCTTCGTTCCTGTTGAATGTGTCATCTTTCCTTCCAGCTTCTCTCCTGCTATTATCTTTTACGTTCTCAATTTTGCTCCTAATATCATCTTTTTTATTCTAAGGTCCTGACTCCCTTCTCTTTCTTGTCCCTCCAACTCCTTCTCGTGCATTGCAGTAATTATTTTATTATCTCTCTCTCTCTCTCTCTCTCTCTCTCTCTCTCTCGACCGATCGATCGATCGATCGATCGATTCATCGCTGACGGTCTCTTACTAATACCATATTCATTTTTATTGGCATCAATACAAGCCAAAATTTAATTTTTGCATTTTCCACTCTCTCTCTCTCTCTCTCTCTCGTCTCCCCGTCTCTGCTCTCTCTCTCTCTCTCCTCTCACCGGTCTCTCTTCGCGTCCTACTCTTCCTCTCCTCGTCTCTCAGATTCATATACACACAGGAGGTATATAGATCCCATCTTTTTCTCCACTATTTTTCTCTCTTCCGCCTCCTCCTTTTTCCTGGCCTCTATAATCTTACCCCGTCTTATCTGCTTACTGTTATTTTAACGTGACCCACAATTTCCATGTGGAATTGACCACTGACTTGAAAGACATTGAAGCGTTTCTTATCCTCGCTTCGTCATAATTTTCGTTCCACCAATATTTGTATCTTAAATATTTCCCTCTTTCCGGGTACGGCTCCCGAAACGACAAAAGATGATGGTCAGTGCTACATTCATACTTGGCCTGCTGAATCGCGGATGGGCAGAAAAATTCTACGAAAGCCCATCAGCTGCTCGTTGATCACCCCATTTACTGAGCCGTTCTCCTTTATTTTGCAAACATTCTCTCACTTCCTGGCTATTGAAGGTCTCTCATTCCAGCATCTCTCACACGCTACTTAGACACATACCTCGGTCTTCCTCTTCTCCTCCCTCCCAATACTTCGAACTATATATGCCCTCTACACGAACCCATCATCCTCCATTCCTTCCACATGACCGAGCCATGTTTTCAAATGTGCCAACCTTTTAACTGCGTTGGTGTTTCTTCATATTTCTCACCCTTTCCGTAGCACTCTCCTCAAACAGTTCATCTCCACAACTTCAATCAACTTTTTTCTATTCTGCGCCCAATATCCACTCTTCATTTATATATATATATATATATATATATATATATATATCTATCTATATATATATATATATATATATATATATATATACATGACTGGTAAAAGTGTTCTGTAACAACAGAATTCCATCTAATAAAAGGAGCCCATAAAAACACCAAAATGTAGAGAGAAAAGTACTATATTTCAGAGACTGCTGTCTCTCTCTTCAGGTATATGAATGAGAAAAGTTTACAGAAAAGGTGGTATTTATACCAAGAGATTCGTCCACAAGTAAGCCAATTTAGGTCACCCCCGCTGATAATCTTCCTTTAATCTTCTTAAGCGTTGGTTGAATGAACACTGCGTCGACGATGTCCGATGTCCAATTCCCTTTTGAGATGTTCATTACCTGCTTCTCTTTTATTAAGGCCGATTCCATCATTTGACTCTTGTACCGGCAGTTGCTGCTATAAATTACACGTGACATATTCCAGTTTATTCTATGGTTATGTTCATTTATATGGTTGAAAATAGCCGAGTTCTGTTGTCCATACCTAACTGACCGTTTGTGTTGTATTAATCTCTGGGGAAGTGATTTACCTGTAAATCCGATGTAAGATTGGTCACAGTCCTGGCATGGGATCTCATATACCCCAGAGTCTTTGGGCGATGTCTTTTGTTGGACGTTAATCAGGGATTTGGCTAAGGTATTTGGGTAGGTAAATGCAAAAGGGTTGGATTTCCCAAGGGTGTGAGTTACTCTCTTAATCGTCTCCAGGTGGGGAATTTTTATTTTATTGTTGGGTGTGTCTCTGGTCTTGTCTTTAGGGGGTCGGTAGAAAATTACGTTTGCTTTTTGAATTGCTTTCTCAATTATATGGTCAGGATACTTTAAAGATGAAAGTTGCTTGCGAATTAGTTCAAATTCTTTTTCCAGGAAATCTGGGGAACAAATTCGTAAGGCTCTTAAGAATAGGTTGCTAGCTAGACCTATCTTGATAGTATTGTCATGATAGCTAAAGTAGTGAATATATGAAAGTGAGAACGTTGGTTTTCTGTATATGGTAAATTTGTATTCTGTCGTGTCTCTGATTATTAAAACATCAAGAAAAGGAATTTTGTTGTCTGTTTCCCATTCAACTTTAAATTTGATGCTGGGCACTAATGCGTTTAATTTTGAGAGGAATTCATTAAAATTACCCCACTTATTATCCCAAAATGTTAGTATGTCATCCATGTATCTCATCCACAGCATGTTTTTGGGTTTTATTGCATTTATTACTGTAGTTTCAAAGTATTCCATGTACAGATTGGCTAAAATAGGACTTAAAGGACTACCCATACTACACCCGAATTTTTGCTTGTAGAATGATTCCCCGAATGAAAATACGTTATTAGATGCACATAATTCAACTAACTTTATTATTTTGTCAAGTGCCAAAGGGAAATGATCTGAATAGGGGGATAATTTTTCCCTTAAAAACTGAAGAACGTCCTGTACTGGTACTTTTGTGAATAGGGAGTCTACGTCAAGGCTTAAAAGTTTTATGTTGTGAAGTGGTATATGTGCTTCTCTGAATTTGTGACAAAAGTCTTCCGAATGTTTGATGTGACTGGGAGAAAAAGTGCCTAAAAAAGGAGAAAGGAGGCCAGCTAACCATTTAGAAATTTTGTAATTGAAAGCTCCATTGTAATTGAAAGCTCCATTCAGACCCATCGTTTCATGCGCCGGAGCTTTCAATTACAAAATTTCTAAATGGTTAGCTGGCCTCCTTTCTCCTTTTTTAGGCACTTTTTCTCCCAGTCACATCAAACATTCGGAAGACTTTTGTCACAAATTCAGAGAAGCACATATACCACTTCACAACATAAAACTTTTAAGCCTTGACGTAGACTCCCTATTCACAAAAGTACCAGTACAGGACGTTCTTCAGTTTTTAAGGGAAAAATTATCCCCCTATTCAGATCATTTCCCTTTGGCACTTGACAAAATAATAAAGTTAGTTGAATTATGTGCATCTAATAACGTATTTTCATTCGGGGAATCATTCTACAAGCAAAAATTCGGGTGTAGTATGGGTAGTCCTTTAAGTCCTATTTTAGCCAATCTGTACATGGAATACTTTGAAACTACAGTAATAAATGCAATAAAACCCAAAAACATGCTGTGGATGAGATACATGGATGACATACTAACATTTTGGGATAATAAGTGGGGTAATTTTAATGAATTCCTCTCAAAATTAAACGCATTAGTGCCCAGCATCAAATTTAAAGTTGAATGGGAAACAGACAACAAAATTCCTTTTCTTGATGTTTTAATAATCAGAGACACGACAGAATACAAATTTACCATATACAGAAAACCAACGTTCTCACTTTCATATATTCACTACTTTAGCTATCATGACAATACTATCAAGATAGGTCTAGCTAGCAACCTATTCTTAAGAGCCTTACGAATTTGTTCCCCAGATTTCCTGGAAAAAGAATTTGAACTAATTCGCAAGCAACTTTCATCTTTAAAGTATCCTGACCATATAATTGAGAAAGCAATTCAAAAAGCAAACGTAATTTTCTACCGACCCCCTAAAGACAAGACCAGAGACACACCCAACAATAAAATAAAAATTCCCCACCTGGAGACGATTAAGAGAGTAACTCACACCCTTGGGAAATCCAACCCTTTTGCATTTACCTACCCAAATACCTTAGCCAAATCCCTGATTAACGTCCAACAAAAGACATCGCCCAAAGACTCTGGGGTATATGAGATCCCATGCCAGGACTGTGACCAATCTTACATCGGATTTACAGGTAAATCACTTCCCCAGAGATTAATACAACACAAACGGTCAGTTAGGTATGGACAACAGAACTCGGCTATTTTCAACCATATAAATGAACATAACCATAGAATAAACTGGAATATGTCACGTGTAATTTATAGCAGTAACTGCCGGTACAAGAGTCAAATGATGGAATCGGCCTTAATAAAAGAGAAGCAGGTAATGAACATCTCAAAAGGGAATTGGACATCGGACATCGTCGACGCAGTGTTCATTCAACCAACGCTTAAGAAGATTAAAGGAAGATTATCAGCGGGGGTGACCTAAATTGGCTTACTTGTGGACGAATCTCTTGGTATAAATATACCACCTTTTCTGTAAACTTTTCTCATTCATATACCTGAAGAGAGAGACAGCAGTCTCTGAAATATAGTAGTTTTTTCTCTCTAATTTTGGTGTTTTTTATGGTCTCCGATATTAGTATATATATATATATATATATATATATATATATATATATATATATATATATATATATATAATTGCTTTCTATATTTTGGAGCTTTTATGGGCTCCTTTTGTTATATATATTTATATATTTGTGTGTGTGTATATATATATAAGATATATATACTATATATATCAATTATATAATATATATATATAATATATATATATATATTATATATAGTATACAAATATATAAATGTATATAACAAAAGGAGCCCATAAGAGCTCCAAAATATAGAAAGTAATTACTACATTTCAGAGACTGCTGTCTCTCCCTTCAGGTAGGTAATGAATGAGAAAAGTTACAGAAAGGCAGTATTTGTACCAAGAGATTCATCCACAGGTAGGTCGTTTATCTAGGTCACTCCAGTCGTTAATTTCTGAATCTCAGGCGCCGATTGAGATGTTCGTTACCTGCCTTTGTTTAATCAAGGCTGACTCTATCACCTAGCTTGATTAAACAAAGACAGGTAATGAACATCTCAAAGGGCGCCTGGGGTTCAGATATCATAGATAAAATCTGCCTTCAACCAATGTTAAAGAAGATCAAAGAGAATTATCAACTCAGATGACCTAGTTCAACAGCCTACCTGTGGATGGTTCTTTTAGTATACATACTGCCTTTTCTGTAACTTTTCTCATTCATTACCTACCTGAAGAGAGAGAACAGCAGTCTCTGAAATATTGTAGTTAATTTCTATATTTTGGGTTTTTTTATGGGCTCCTTTTATTATATTGAATTCTATAGTGACAGAACATTTTTAATAATCATATATATATGTGTGTGTGTGTGTGTGTGTATGTATGTATTATATGTATGTATTCATGGGGCATATGATTGAAAATTTTTTTATTTTCTTATCATCAATGCTATCCATTGACTGTTTATCCTCCAAGCCTATTCACATGTAATTGGTCTGCAATGGCCCATGTGGGCTTGTTCCTTATGAATATGGTTTATCTTCAGATTAATAATAGTAGTCGAGGTGATTGTCCTTTCACCAGAGTGTCTTATAAAATGATAAAAATACATACATACATACAAGCATGTTTACAAAAAGAATAAAAGACATTGCTTCCACAATGGCGTTGTTATGGAGCTCCGTTTTTGGTCCGCATGAAGACTGTAAGTAGATTTTTTCTTGCAAACATGAGCTCTGAAAAAGCAGGACTCAGTCTAGTATTGCTAAGAGTCAAGAAGATCTATAGTTCAGTGTTGCAAAGGTAAACGAATATCGTCCGGCGTGCAGGCAAGTTTTATTGGCAACTAATAGGGCTCATGAGTTACTTTCGGTGAATTGGAATTCGTTACAAATTATCATAACTGTTATTGCCACCACCAGTTCCTAAATTCGGTGTGTGTTTGCTAGTTTATATGTTTATGAGCAGTATAAAAAAAGAAAATAAGTTATGTAGGGAATCTTAGCAAAATTTTTATCAAAAGATGAATCTTGTGACGGACCATAATCGATTGGATTTAGGGAGAGTACAATTGTAACTTTTGCGAAGAAGTGTCCTCTAGATGGGTGGCTTCCACGCTTGGGTAACCGAAATACATGAGGAAAACAAAAGAAGTTTAAACTGTCACAACTTCTCTGCTTATTTCAAGACTTGGCAATTCCTCAAAGAACTGCCACCATGACCTCGACCGGCCATACAGGTCCTTCAATTTCCTCCCCGAAGAATTTCCTTCACCCCATCTCCACCCATCCCTGTCTTCTTAGAATCAACCTCTGTCTCTCCATCTGACTTTTGCCAATTTTACTCAAGTTATCTAAACCATGAGTAGCTCGATGCCAGTTGCTCATATCAAGCTGGGATAATTGTTTGTGGCGCGCCCGCGTTTTCTGTGACCACGTCGAAGCATATTGGCATCATATCGATTTTGGTTGGTCTTTGACTGAGAGAGAGAGAGAGAGAGAGAATGTCTTAATATTTAGATATGATAAAATATGAGTAAGCCAATGAGTGCTAGCGCAGGGACATGAAGGTTTATTCTCCTTGTCTCTTGCTGGTGATGAGAGAGAGAGAGAGAGAGAGAGAGAGAGAGAGAGAGAGAGAGAGAGAGAGAGAGAGAGTGGATGGATCGGGGGATGGGGTCGTGGAGAGAGAGGAGAGAGTCAGGCGACGGGGAGAAAGTCCTTTCCTCCCTCCCAGTGATTCTGCTCGAACCACCCTGTAAGTTGCCAGCGAACCATGAACCAGAAAACAAGCTGCCTGTTCCCCCAACTCTCTCTCTCTCTCTCTCTCTCTCTCTCTCTCCTCTCTCTCTCTCTTAATACTAGGGGCTATAATTGGAGTTAAGGTGGTTTCGGTGGCGGCAGGGACTTGGAACATTAGAGTTGGTTTGAGAAAACTGAGCAGACATCTGAGTGGGACCCGGAATGGAAAAGAAATGTAAACAAAATTAAAAATGATTTTGTCTTAGTTCACTTTTCAACATAAAAAAAGCCCGATCACCCTCCCCTTTTTATTTGCCTACTTATTTTTTTTCCCATTGCTCTTATTTGTGTTCTCCCCTTGTGAGGATGGAGCAAGCCAAAAGGGCCGATAACTTACCGAGGAAGCTTGTATGGAATGAGGGTCTAATTGAAAAAAAAAAGAGAAACAGTTGGGAAAGTTTCAGATAAAATAAATAAGCAGAGAGAAGGAAGTAACAAGTAAGTGAAAATATACTAGAAGGTATAAAGATCAATAGCAACTGCCTGTCGATGAAAAAAAGCAATGATGCTTCTGTACACGTCTTCCAGTATAGTTGCAGTCATGTCATTCTTTACTTATGTCCCCCGTCAGATTGATCAAGAATTAAAAACTTGCATCTCGTCAAAAAATCTCATATCATGAAATTTGTATCTATCAACATATTTGATACTATGAAACGAAATGTTTACTGTTTCTAGATTCAAAGTAGCCATAGAAATTGGACTTGAAAAACGCCATTGGAAAACAGTGCTAGATCGGAGATTTTTCATCGTCATCAGCATTTTGTAAAATGCATGGGATTGCGTGATTTAACTTACTTGCCAACTTACAGAACCAAGGTTAAGTGAGTTTAGGGGAAAGAGCCTTTAAAAAATGATTGCTTACACTGTCATGGCTTCTCTCCATCCTGACAGCATGCAGTATTCAGAAATGTTTTAACCTCCTTGTAACCAAAATTAAATTGTTGTGTATCAGGATGACATTTAGCAGGAAGTAGATAGCAGCCGATCAATGTTATGCCTAAAACACACGGCGAAGTAACTGCGCTTTATTGATCCAGAGATGAAGGATTTCAGCTGGGCTTCGTGTGTGTGTGTGTGTGTGTGTGTGTGTTTGTATTTCATCGATTTCCGCATTTTTTGGAAACTATAACTGATTACTGTAACTATTTTTTTTAAGCTAAACTTCAACATAAAATTTCTTTAAAGAAATTACATTTGCCTCTTGCTCAGCTTCAGATTGTAAAACTATAACAGGTCTGCCTGCCTGTTGAGCTATCAGTAGCCATTTGTCTTGTTCTCCCAGGTCTTACGAGGGTGGAGAGGAGGCTTAGGTGCTGATCATAATATGTAAGCATGTTCGGTCTCTAAGACATTGGCCACAAGTGAAATGGGTTGTCCCTAGCCTTTTTTTTTTTTCTTTTTTTTTCTAGAATTTGTCAGTATCAAACCATTGCAACTTCTAATCAGTATTTTTCTCCTAAAGAAAGTAATGGATCATTCCTATCGCATTCTTTGTGGCCCATACCCTTCTCCTTTTCCTTCTCCCATCTTTTCAGTTATCTTTGCTTAGGAGAAGTAGCTGATACGAGTCACCTGTTCTGCCCCACTCAACATAAAAATAAAAATAAAAAAGTTTAAATCTTCGTAATTATATGGTAACCCTCTCAGTTTCAACCCACACTTCCTTTTCTTAAACATTCAAATCTTGTGCTAGCTGATGGTGGTACGTAGTTGCCCTCTCCGACAACTTCCGAACTATTTGACATACTATGGCAAGAATAAATTTGAGGTGCATTACTATAAACTAGAAGCTATTAATCGGTGTCGGTATATACGCCAAGGAAGCAAGAGTTTATAATCGCCTGCTTACGTGTTATCATTATTTATGGGAATACTCATCTGAATTTGACTCCTGACCTTCATTACTATCCGGAAGACTTTTTTTCGCGTATTTCGCGTAAGGTTATGAACTTATATCTTTCTTCTTCCAGGGACCTCGTCCATTCTCGCCTGAAAGAGATGAGCATTCGAAGCTGCATTGTTGCATTTTTTACATCTTTGCAGTTTCTATTGTTCCCACATCACCAGATTCACAACTTGGGCCCATTTTAGTCAACTGTCTCAAGCAAGAATGACCGAGCTTTCTGGAAGAAGAAAAAAATAAGTTCATAACCTTGTGCGAAAAGTCTTCCGAAGAGTAATGAAAGCCAGGAGTCAAATTCAGATGAGTATTCCCATGAATAAAGGTAACACGTAAGTCAGGTGATTATAAACTTGTTTCCTTAGCGTATACCGACAGCGATTAACAGCTTCTAGTTGATAGTAAATGACCTTCAAAATAATTTTTGCAATAATTTGTCAAATAGTTGTAAGTGCTAAGATATTATCCCTACGGCATTTAAAAGCGGAAACTCGACTGGGATAAGTCGAAAAATCGTCATAAAGCAAGTGTCTTTCATCAGAGAGATAAAAAGAGAAAGAAAAAAAGTATTGAATAATGGTGATATCTGAGGAACCTCGTTTGTTCCACACTCCTTATGATGACTACAGATTCCTTGTGACAGACGGGAGTCAAGCATTGCTATAAAGACATTACAGGAAGACTTGAAAAATGCCGTTTCTTGTGAATGCAGACATTCTTACTAAACCAAAGGACGTTGCTGCTACCTGGACGGAACTAAGATGGAAGCTGTTGTGTGAAAAAGAAGTCAAACACTTGAAGCAAACTGGTCCATTTTGTTGGGCTGAGTTAATGGATATGTTAGTGGATAAATTTCTGCATGAAAATTTCCATCTACGTATCTCTGACAAAAGCGATATTGAGTTCATCAAAAATAGATTTTCTCTCTCTTCTCTCTCTCTCTCTCTCTCTCTCTCTCTCTCTCTCTCTCTCTCTCTCTTAGGAATTTGCTAATGGATATTTTTCCCCACACTAAAATCATTAGAAGAAAAGAAGTGTCCTGGGGGAGGTTCACAGAGTCTCTAGAGGCTATGTCGTTCTCTTTAAGTTAATTCTCCTTTCATCACCATTTATTTTTTGTCTACAAATTTTTATTTTGTATCCATGTCACAAACATGACGAATGCATTGATAACACTTGAAAGAAAGTTGATATGATCGATATCGCTAAATCTATCGCTTATGGAATACAGGACTGGAAGAGTGCCAATGGACAGTCATATTATTTTAACTGGGGTAGTCTTCAGGCATTTTATAGAAGTATGAATATTATGAAGACAATGTACTTTCTTGACATGTCAGTCATATGAAAAGTTTATGTCTCAAGACAGCTTCTAGAACTTGAAATATATGCTACAGTGATATGAGTGTTGACGACATTCTTCCTCTGTTTTGCTTTATATTCATAGTTATCACTGCCGATGTGCAGTTATAATAATATTCATGCGCTTTGAGGAACATTATTCCTTTGTGTACACGTTTTTCTATTTATTTTTGTAAACCATTTAACATGTCCTATGATAACACAATAACCAAACTACAAGTATTTAAAAAAAAGAACCATAAAAAAATTGTCTAATAATGTAATAATGTGTTCAGTGTAATGTAGAATATCTTTTATTAAATTATGATGAAAATGGGTTGAAGGTTTTCTATTATAAAGAGTGCAAAACTTTCACCTTGATGTTTTGTTTTTTGCCAAGACCAACCTTAATAACTTTGTTCAATCTTTTTTCTTTCTAGGTAAGCTTGCCGAGTTCGTTACTAAGGACTGCCAGTTTCCCAAGGAAAATCTTGTAAGTTAGATTTATATATACAAAAATATGTTTACATATTAAATAGCTATTAAATAGATAATGAATGAAAGACATAATAAATAACTGACAGGCTGAACAAGACTTAGAAACCAAATGAACTGAAACTATATATATAGGAAAGTAACGTAACATCTGTTTTGCAGCACAGATCTTAAGATCTGTGTTGCTTTGTGATATGAATCTTGGTTTGGCAATGAAACTATATCATCTCAAAGATTTTGTCGATTTGAGAAAAGCATTATGAGACGTAGTATCAGGAGACAGAGAGCAGGATAAAGCTCCCCTTGGGGGAAGTGATGACATCAGCTGGGATTCTGTGGAAACCAGAAGGGTTGGAAGACAGAGACCTCCTGGGATGAGATACTGTTGGAGTCGATGATGGTGGTGATGATATATATATATATATATATATATATATATATATATATATATATATATATATATATTATATATGTTGCTCTGATATATGAATCGTGGTATGGCAATGAAACTATATCGAAAGGATTTCAGGTTTATATATATACAGATATATATATATATATATATATATATATATATATATATATATATATATATATATATATATATATATATATATATATATATATATAATCTGTGATAAGTGCAAGCAGCAAAGTTGAAATAACATGCCTTATGGTATCTGTCAACAGTCAACATTAATTTCGTAGCTGCTTGGTTCATGGATAATTACAATAAGCGTTACATAGTTAACGCGAATGCTGTTTGACATAAGACCTCCCGTGATACTGCTCTGTGGAGGCTGTCAAATGCTTTCTCGTTGCCACATTCGGTATGACTTCCAATTTTGCAATCACTAACCTTTGTCTCCTCATGGCATTGTACAAAAAAGAAGGGATAGGTCAATAAAGGCACCAGAAGAAGGAAGACAGCGCCGGGCAGAACATTTTTGTGAGGTCACGGATAACAGATATGAGGGGATCATTTCACTGAAGTACCAGAAGATGAAGTTACCTGAATGTGCATATGAATGAAATCGCAAATTTGTGGATGGAATCAGTGATATAGAAACGTGGGAAACGGAAAACGCCAGGTTATGTTGGGATTGCTACGCAGAGGATTTTCAACCCCAAAATCTGTGAATTCACTCCTTTGCATCTTCAGAACATCTCCATCTCTTATTCATGGCCTCATACATTTTCCTTTTAGTGTTGTCCTTTTACTTTTCTAAAAAGAAAACTATTGTTCCTGTTGCCTGTCTGTCCGCTCTTTTTTTTGTCCGCCTTAGATCTTATAAACTACCGAGGCTAGGGGGTTGCAAGTTGGTATATTGATCATCCACCCTCCAATCATCAATTATACTAAATTGCAGCCCTCTAGCCTAGTGGTTTTTATTTTCTTTAGGTTTAAAGTTAGTCACAAGTGTTCATCTAGCAACGGCATTGGCCAGGCCACCACCGGGCTGTAGTTTAAAGTTTCACTTCCGCGGCTTATACAGCATTATACCTACACCACCAAAAGATAGATTTATTTTCAGTGGCCTTGATTATACGATGTACAGAAAACTCGATTGTACCGAAGAAACTTCGGTGCATTTTTCCCCCTTCTTTTGCGGGTATTTTTCCTCTCTTCCTCGTCAATTTTATGGGTTTCTCCAATACTAATGCTACTGCTTGAATACGGGGCTTTCTTGGCATCATCAGTCTGTCTAAATATTTTCTTTCATCTCTCATTGTTCTTTGTTTAACTTCCCCAACTAGACCTGAGGATTTACGTCTTACTTTGGGCACTTCATTTCATCCTTGAAGTTTATCTACCGTTTGTTTTTGTCTGTCCTTTATTATGTCCTTGGTCTCATCCGACTTCCTTTTTTACCTGCTCTTGTCTTTTCTTTATTATGTACCTGGTCTCATCCGATTTCCGAGGTTACCACCTCATTATTTCTTATCCCAGTAATTCTCTTTCAACAGATTAACACTGGTTCATTTGGTTAAAAGCTAGTCCTCACCGATTGTCTCCTGAGATATGGGTGCTAGGACTGCAAATCTATTCCGACACGCAGTTGCAAAAAAGTCTGTTGATATACATCTTCAAGAATCTTTACTGTTTTAAAACTAAACACGGTCAACTTTTTTCTTCGGGGCTTATGATTTCAGTTCTAGTGCAGTTTCGACGCGTTACTGATCACTGCCGACTTCTGCTTTTCTGCAGCTCCTAACATTCCTCAGTATTCTCTTTCTCTTTCGATCAATAGCTGTCTAAACTATTTCATTTCCCAACTGTATTTATGGATGTCCTCTTGTCGGAAAAAATACATCTAATTGCTGAATTATTTGCAACGCAAAAAGTAATAAATTAGATCCCATTTTGGTTTGCAGTCTCTTCTAGAACTTCCTTTCCCATTGCATCCTCCATACCTTCATTGATCCTACAAGTTTCACACTCATATCACCAATAACAATTTTCATGTCTTTTTATGACATTCCATCTGTAACATTCTACGCTTCTATATGAAATTCATCTTTTGTTTTTTCGGAGTTCATTCACTGGTACGTAGAACACTATTATGTTCACATTGCGCTGATTTTAATTGAACCTCACCCATGATCTACTCAGCCCGTCCGTCCAGTCAGCCTGTGCCTTTTCTGAATTTGGTTTCAAGAACATGCCTACTCCTCTGCTGCTCTTGCTAACTAATATATATTCCTATTATTTGCACAGTGATTCCAAAGCAGCTAAAATTGCTGCCCATATTTCTTGAACTCTTATTCTATCTCTCCAGTTTGATTTTGAGTTCTAATGCTTCTGTTTCCTAGTTCCTTACCATCCTCAAATGCCCAGGACTGAAAGCCATTTCTGAATTGTACAGAATCCATAGGGGATTCTTTACCTAAAAACACTGAAGGATAGCCAGTCACTTAGACGTGCAGTTCATATATATCACAAAGTCTATGTAAGAAAGTGAGTGAAAACCGAAACTTTGAACAAGTACTTTCGTAGTTTATTCTACATTTTCAAGTTCACACTGAATACAAGAGAAATTGACTGAGCTTTATAAAGGAGGGGCGGGGTTGCAGTTTGTTAATCTGGGCAACGTGTTCTTAAGTAAAGGAGATGAGGAAAGTGGATCGAGGCATAATCCAAGATGGAGATTTACATTCCTTGTTGGCATGTCTTCAATAAAAATGGACTCCAACAGATTCCTTTTGTGTTGATCATTGACCCTGTAGATTATCGAGGAATTATCCCAGCTAATAGCATGGCCTTTCTTAAACTATTGATCCATTGTTTTTTTAAGCCTCTTGAAATGGTATATTTGTGCTGTGAGCATCTCATTTCTAGTCCTTTTGATCTTTGGCCAATATGAATCGTATTACATTCTTTGCAAAGAATACTTTATGCAATATTGTTCGAGTTGGGGAGGCTATTCTTAATTAGTTTATTTTTTCAAAATATTATCATAGTTTTTAAAATCGTTACAGCAGGAATGAAATTAGGATGAAAAGGTACACAGAGAATATTCTTAAGTTCTTTGTTAACACTGGTTGGATTGTAATATGTCTTGTTTGCTTAATTTTTACAGTTCCAAAAATTATGTAGGGTAACATACTGAATCTCTTATTTTATCAATAATTTTAAACTCATCTCCCAAAAATTTAGGATTACAAATTCTAAGAGCTCTAAGATACCTACCGGAAAATGTTTAGCATGGTTAGAGTAAAAATGAAAATATGACAAATTATTCGTGGGTTTCCTGTATGCTTTAAAACAAAAATTGGTGTTATTTCTAATAACTAAGGCATCCAAAAATGGTATACAATTATTTTCCTAATATTGTATTGTGAATTTTATGGATGGTACAAGATTATTAATTGTATGGAAGAAATCAGGATTATTTACATTTACTTTTACAATAAAAAAAACAATCGTCTACATATCTAGCTCAAAACACCTTAGAGAATAAATTTCTTTTAAAAAAATCTTGACTCAAAGAACTCCATGTAAATATTAGACAAAAGTGGCGAAAGAGGGTTTCCCATAGCCATCCCAAATATTTGTTCATAAAGATTACCATTGAAATTGAATTTTCAATTTTTTATACAAATGGATATGAAATTAATCATAACATCGGTAGGGAATTCTAGATTTTACAAGTATATATATATATATAATATATATATATATATATATATATATATATATATATATATATATATATATATATATATATATATATATATATAAAATGATAGATGTATATATATATTGTGTGTATATATATATATATATATATATATATATATATATATATATATATGATATATATATATATATATTATATATATATATTATATGTATATATATATGTATGTATTATATTTTTATGAATGTGTCTGTGTGTGTAAGTTTATATGCATATAAATGTAAACTTGGGTGCAAGCTTATGCATGTTAGTGAAACCAGGTAACTTCATCGTCAGCATCTTACTTGTCACTTGGGATAACGACAAAAAAAGGCATTCACTTACTATATATATATATATAATATATATATATATAATAATATATATAATATTATAAAATAGATATATATAATCTATTATATACATATATATATATATATATATATATATATAGATATATATATATATATATATATATATATATATATAATAAATAAATCAATCAATCAAGACATGAAGAGCTTGGCAGATTCTCCCTATTTTCCTAATTAGTAAGGCTTTCCGCTGCTATTCGTAATAGATCTTGGGCAGTAAGTGGAGCCCTTTGTCGATACCCCAAGTGACAAGTAGATACTGACATATATATAATATATATATATATATATATATATATATATATATATATATATATATATATATATATATATATATATATATATATATACTATATATATCATATATAGAACAGTTCATCACTTAAAACTTGAGGTGAAATTCTCTGTTGACGTTTGCTTCGTGGTATGGCACACGGTCGCCACTTCCCCGCCCGCTGCGACCCTCCCTAGCCTCACCCAGTCCCATCCACCTCCCTCTCAGGAGGACCGTTTCAGATAAAAGCTCATTCGATTAGTGTCACATCTGAATAGTCGCTCATTTGATTACACCCACATTTGATTACATTGCAATGGGACGATGAGTCTGGGAACTAATCAAGGGAAGTTAACCCCAAGATGGATTTCTGGCTCGAGCACTTTGGGGCCTTATGCTTCGAATATTAAGAAGAACCGTAGGAAGAGACGAGGCTGACTTAACCGTGTCATCTGAATTGTTATGCTTTCTTCTGGTAAAATTATATCCTTGCATATAAGCGGAAATTGTGAGGCTGTTCATCTGTTAAGGTTTATTCTTACACTCTTAAAAAATGTAGAGGAGCCATTGCATGAGATTATTCGACGCATTTTGCATTCTTAACTTATTATAATTTGATTTTTCGCCATTGTATGGTTAAATAAATATAAGCTTCATAACAAGAAAATGAGATATGTCAATATAGTCCACAGGAGAAAAGAGAATAAAAGACTATAATTTCGCCATCCGCCAGGCCTCTTCAAAAGCTTTACTATAACTAAACAGAATAATTGTATACATAAAAATCATAAACATTTATCTCACTGGAAAAAAATTAACAGAACAGTTGCCAAAGTTAAAATTAGGTTGCTTGGATCATAAACAAATGGTAAAATTAGCAATTCAAAAAAGTTAAAAGAGAGAACTATGCAACAATTTGGTGATAGGGCATTTAAACTTTTCTCTGAATTTGTACTGTTGGGAAACAATATGAAGGAATAAAGGGTCCAATTTATATATGCCCTAACTGATATTGAAGTTCTTTTGTTTGCTAAAACATATGCTAGCTGTTTCTAACAAATCCCTTGTCATCATATCTTTTTCCTTGAATAATATTTCTGTTTTGTTCCAAAGGATAGGGCGGTCACAATTTTGCACATGTTAATTAACAACCCTGTTTGGAGAATTTTTCTGTACACAATATGGATGTTGGGAAATTCTTTTATCAATATCTTTTACGGTTTGTCCCAGGTAGAATTTGCCACATTCACAAGGTATTTAGTAAACCGCGCCGTCTTCTTCTTTGGGGCCGTTGCAAATGACTGTCTTTCCTATTGTGTTGGAATAATAAAATACCACTATAAAGTTTAATAATCTTAAAGGACAAACCATATCACTGAATGAAGGGTGGAAAGGGAGAACCAAAGTATTAGCCTTATCATATTCCTTTTTGGTGCTTGTCCTCCTTCCCCTCCCCCTCCCCCTCCCCCTCCCCCTCCCCCTCCTCCTTCCGCTCCCCAACTTTCGATTCCTTAAGCTGATCTTCTGGAAAGTTTGAAACACAGCTTCTCCATGGGCGGGCTTGTCACACTTTGAAAAAGGAGTCCAGCAACTTTTTTCTTTCTTTCTTTCTTTCTGTTTTGCTCTGATTGAGATGGATAAATTTGCTTCTTTGGAGATACAGTTGCGCAGCGAGTCAGTCGATGACAATTGATGAACGAAACGATTTTGGAAGCGCTCTTTCTATGGAAATTTTCATAAGTTTTCTTCATCATTCGGGTATTTCACATGTCTTGTATTGAATATAATTTATTGTACGTGTATGGTTTTATGAGTACTAATTGATACATGATTTCCAGCATATTAATACTTTAGGAGTATTTAATTCACTAAAGACGTTGCCCAACTTTCATGAAAATTGCTGTTAGAGTATTAATTACTTTGTATATTTTCATTTTCTCATCCGTCCGTCTGTTGCTCATGTAATCAGTTGACCCTATTGACCAGCAATGTGTGATGCGTAAAGCCAGTCTTCATTTTTATTTGTTTCACCAGCATCTCTTAAGGTGATAAGTTAACTCATTGCGCTGAATTTTCTGAAAGCAATGTTTGCTGGTATCACTCTATCGATACCTATTGTTACTAGACCGCAAGTTAATTAACTAATGAATTTATTTATTTATTTATTGTATTTTTGTTGTCATAAATCAAAAATATATCATACCAGGTAAGATATACCTTCCACTGTCCTTATGGTTATCAACCAAAGAGGAGCCTTTAGCTGTAAATTGAGAAATTGCTTGAAGAATGGTCTTATGATGATATTACTAATTTCTAAATTACAAGATGTGTGAAAATGTTAAGAAAATCCCTCATGATTGTAGTATGCCAGCTAAAACTGTACGAAGAAATGTTCATCATGTATCCATAACCAGGTTTACGAAATTTGACGAAAAAAGGGGCACTTTTAGGGCACTGCACACCTACAGTTACAAGCAGCAGGGCCTCATGATCACAGCACTGAGAGCCTGAATTCCATGAGGAATGGGACATCTTGGTGTCCCTTGTCACTTGTCTTCGGATCACGATCAGCGGAGGTTGGAAATCAGTGACTTTTAATGTCTCTGTAGAAGACTCGGCCAATGGAAAGGTTAAAGCTGAGAGACGCGAACGAATTTAGGACATGATTCAATGTGAAGCGAAGAAATGCCTCCTCCGTCAAGATGATGGAGCGCCGGGATTATCAGACGACAAAAGGAAGAGAGAAAAATAGTCTTTCGAGACTTTTCACAACTTAAGTTGGAGAAAGAAAAATCCATTGTAGCTCATTCCCTAATTCTTGCTTTTCCGCTCACTCGGGGAGTAAGCCTGCAAACTACTGTGTTGTTGTTGTTGTTGTTGTTGTTGTTGTGGGGTGGGGATGGGGGGCGGGGGTGCCGGTTAGGAAAGCCTAAAAAGGTCTGAAAAGGGTGTTTAGCGCTGAGTTAAAGATACGGGAATTTGAGGATAGGATATTTACGATTTATTTACCAGAAGGAAAATGTAAAATAAGATCAATAATGTTCACAATAAATAGTAAAGAAAAATTTTTAATAAAATATAGCATATTTATTTTAATTTTCGTTGGTGAAACAATGTACATTTTAGCACAAGTCTCGAGTAAGCTGGCAGTCGGATCACACCTTGTTTCTTTTGAATAGACTTTTGTCCTTGGATGTTTCGTCTTACTTTTTATTTGTAATTTCATATTGAAAAGGACGTGTTACATAGTTAATAAATACTGCATTCATTTAAAAATACTTACCAGAATACAATATTTTATGCGATATATATATATATATATATATATATATATATATATATATATATATATATATATATATATATATATAAATATATATATTATGACTTTTTATCATATCACCGTGATTCATACCCATGCATTACGTTACAAATGTCCTTTAATATCCAATTCGCTCTACCTCGGAATTAATATAATTTCATATATGTTAACCGAATGAAAATTTCTTAGTTGATAATAATTTCGTCCTCTTGTGGATTCGAACCAGCGCACAGAAGAGAAATCGGGACTTAAGTGACGTCTTAACCGACTCGGCCAACAAGTCAGTAAAGCTTGTTGCTATAGTTCTTTGCAATACTAAATCTCATAACTTTAGATTGCTACTCACATTACCATTAATCACTTCATTTTCTTGGTTTGTCTGCATAACCTTACTCTTCCTTCATTATATGATCATCAACTTTCCTTTTTTCAAACACTTCAAAGCACTCCCAAATCAGTACTGTATCATTCATCAAATTAGACTCTTGCCTTGACAGGCAACTCATTTAGGAGAGGCATTTTTCCTTCTCTTTTCCAACTTCCTGTTTTTTTTTTTTTTTAATGCATAGGACAGGCTGATGAGAATGCAAAAGTTGCATGGTGGATTATCAGGAAAGTTTGTCTTTACCTAACCTTATCCTTTTGAGCGGGTGTCATATTTCCCTTACAAGGTGATCAGCCCCACCGTCTCGACCAGTTGTTCCAACACCTTTTTCAGTGACATATGGCCAGGTTTATTTATACTTTCAACGGAATTTTTGTAAATACTGTTGTTGTTGATGGTATTGGTATTGTTTATTGTTCAGTAAATTTTCACAATTTTTCTGTTTTTATGTCTATTTATTAGGTTTGCTAGTGATTTTATGTCTTTCATTTTAATTTTTTTCGGGAGACACTGAACTGAACCCTGGGCCAGTTACTCTAGACTGTAAAAAAAATTGTAGAGTACTTTACTCAAATATTCGGGGCTTAATGCCCATAACTACGATTTGATGTTTTTATCTGAGACACTTATAAGTAGTAACAAGTCAATGGTTGAGTTTTTAATCCCAGGGTTTGATGGCCCTGACTTTACTTACTTTACTTATCATCGTAACATCCCACATGCACAATGTATGGTTGTATACATTAAGTCCAAACAACCTATTTATTGTCAGGAAAAGTTCTTTGTTTAAAAATTTGCAGTACGTGCTACATGTTTATGTATGCTGTTTACCACAGTCCAGATATCGATGATTCTGTATACTAATCCTTGGGCAGGATTAGTATTGCTCTGTCACAGGATTCAAAAGCTTCATTCGTTATTTGTGAAGGCTGTAATGCAAAGCACAGAGAGTGATTAATTCAAATATCCGGACCAACATGGCCAGTCTGCTTTTGGTTCTGTGTATCCTCCGATTGTACCCAGATAATTGAGGAACTCACCCATATTTCTGGTAAAATATTATACCTCATATTCACAGATCTTTCAGCAATTGTCAAGCTCTAGGTCTGCAAACATGCAGGCACTTTGAGTTTGCTCCTAGTGCCACCATCGGAAAAACGGTTTGGCTGAAATCTAGAGCTGATTAGGGTTGCATCATTGAAGCTTGTCAGCCACTTATCATTTCAGGTATTATATCAGATCCTAATCCCAGGACGAAGTTAAATGAAATTCTGATGGCTATTTTAATTTAATAAGTTATGTCCATAGAAGGGCTATCAAATTCAGGACAAATTACTAGCCATGGTTTGATGAGAAATATAGACTAGCTTACCGTGATAAACAGACCAAATTCAACAAATGAAGACGAAGTCATTCAAATGAAAATTACACTATTTTTGTCGAGTCTCGCTGTGCTGCGAATAGAACTTACCATACAGCTGAGAGAAATTACAATAATTCCTTGAGAAGGAAACTTATATGAATTACTCAGCCTCATCTGTGGTGGATGAAATGACATCATCCATCTTTGGGTAAAGCTTGACTTCTATTCCAGCACTACTAATAGATGATGGTAGATTGGTTACCTGGCCTAGGGAAAAGGCTGAACTGCTTCTTTGAGCTTTTGAAGCTAAGCAATCAGCTAAGGATGTCTCTCTCCCTGGTACTAGTCATCCTGAACCTATTCTTTCAAAATTTCCATTTCACTCTAATGACGTTACGAAAATTCTTGATAATCATTATAGCTGGGGTGGAGAACATCCTGATGGTTTCTTCCTTTTTTTTTTAGTTTCTAGTATGTTGTCTCGCAAAATTAGTAGATTCATAGATTTTTATGTCGATGTAGTAACTTTGTGGATGGGACGAGCGCAAGCTCATTAATAGTGTCTGTTCCAAAGAATGGCATATCTGCAGACTTCAGTAACTACAGGCCAATTTCATTTCTCTATGTGGTCTCCAAAGTTGCAGAAAATTTATTTTTCAGCCGCCGTTAGCCAATAGTCAATAATCGTATAGAAAGCAGTTAAGTACCTGAGATGCACTTTTAGACTTGACGCGCTGTTGACGGGATCTTGAGTGAACCAGGACCTATTGATTTTGGAGCTCCACAGGTTAGTGATCAGGGTCCACAGTGTTTTTTGTTGTATACAAGTGATATAGTTGTCGGCCTGGAAAACAAGGTTGTTCAGAATACCGATGATGCAACAATTGTCAGTGTAGTAAAGTCTCCACTTATCAATCGGGACATGGACTGAATTAGTGAATGGCATAGTTAGTGAGATATGAGGCTGAGCTCCAGTGAAACGAAAACATTCTTACAGATTTCCCACCCCATCCTCTTCTTCACGTAGACAGGACTCTGCTGAATGAGTCTAAAGCTGTAACTTTTAACTCACATCCTACTTTTGAAGAACATCTAATGAAAGATTCAGCAAATGCCGCACGAAAGTTAGATACTGTTCGTAAAGTATAATATATTTATAACAAAGAAAAAATCATTGCACCCTGTTTTAGGTCATTTGTACTCCATTCACTAGATGTGTTTCTTATAGATCGAGTTGTTCTTAGTGGCAGGTTTCTGTTTCCTATATTAACAGTAATGACTTGAACCATCGGCGGATGGTTGTTTGTCAATTTTTCACATTCATAATTGATTCCTGATCCCCTTTTCCTGCCGAGAGCAACCGGATTCGTTGAAGAGCAGCACCAATATGCAATCAATGTGCCTCGCGCTCGAACTTCTCTGTTCCATAGGTCCTTTAGTCCTCATACCATTAGACTGTGGAACAGCCTCCCAGACGTTGTCGTGCAATTCGAACTACAGAAGTTCAAGCAAAGATCCAATGCGTTACTACCCTAATACGACTCTGATTTGATTTTGATATTTTACTTACACTTTTATTTACTCATTTATTAATTTGTTAATTTGTCTGTTTTCAAAGACTTGATCTCCTGTTCCTGCAATTCCCTTTATCTTATGTGGCTTCTTCCAAATGAACATCATTTTCTTTTGAAGCTCGAATTTCAGGTCAGTGACCCCTCTGGTCTCGTTCCATATGAATAGATCATCTTCTGAATAATAATAATAATAATAATAATAATAATAATAATAATAATAATAATAATAATAATAATAATTATTATTATTATTATTATTATTATTATTATTATTATTATTATTATTATTATTATTATTATTATGTTGCGTCAGTAGACGAAACCTATTTACACGGAACTAGCACTCAGGGGCTATTGACTTGAAATTCAAGCTCCCAAAGAATATTGGTTTCAACCTCCCACTGCAGACTTCACGCTGCAGCAGTAACTGATCATGATACAGAGCCAGTGATTTTTCATCACTCTTAGGGAGACACGAACCCGTGACATCTAAGCTGCATGTCACGACACCAGCCACGAGTCAGACATCCTTTCTCGGTTTTGTCACATCACGCCTTCCATATACGTACATTAAAAACATCCATAAGAAGACCATCATAATCATGTGACTGAAAGCACAGAATTTTAATGAGTCGAGCTTTTACTTTACAATGTACCTATATATATATATTTATATATTCAGTTGTATTCCACATAGGAAAATGAAAAAAGGTATATCTCAGAAAATGCCCAACAGTTTCGTCCTCCAATGGACCTCTTCTTGGAGCGTTAATAAACGCTCCAAGAAGAGGTCCATTGGAGGACGAAACTGTTGGGCATTTTCTGAGATATACCTTTTTTCATTTTCCTATGTGGAATACAACTGAATTACTATATCTTCGTGCCTAAGAAATTACCAGTACTATATTTATATATGTATATATATATATATATATATATATATATATATATATATATATATATACATACATACATATATGTATAATACATAATATATATGTATATATATATAATATATATATATATATATATATATATATATATATATATATATATCTATATCCAATTGCAAGGAAGCATTTCTCACATCCGTGGCAGGATTCGAACTTGCACCCTGGTTATCAGAGAGTGACTGGTTATCAGAGTGAGTTCGTGTTACTGACCTGACCATGAGAAGGATGAAGATATAATTCTGCTAGAATACATATTAAAGAAACACTATACCTCCATATGTATATAGTAAAAATGTCCATTAGATACTATACGTAAACGAAAGCATAAAAACACATATGTATAATATATATATAAATATATATATATATATATATATATATATATACATATAAATTGATGTGTATGTATGTATATATGTATTTGTGTGTATGTTCCAGCAAAACTCTGAAACGCATGGAACAATTTCAACCAAACTTGGTATACCTATGACTTACCAGCTGGAAAAGAATAATGCGGGGATAAGACATCACTGGTACCAAAGGATTTGGGTGGGAAGAGGGTGGCATATAAAAATAACTGAAAGCGACAGATTTTAGTGTCTAATACATAGCGTTCGAGTTCGATGAGATGAATGCTGTTACTCCCGATGCCCTTAAAATCCAAGTTCAGCCCCGTTAGGAATTTGGGTTGAGAAGGGGTTCATTCACAGTGTCCAAATGATTTTGTCTAGCTTTCTTTTAAGCTATTCCACTCTGTTGGTCTTTACAACTTCTGGCGGCAGTTTATTCCACGTGTCACATATCTTGTAAGTAAAGAAGTTCCCACAATGCGATGTGTTGTATCTCTTCAGTTTTAGTTTCCATCCATTATTTCTTGTCTGGTTTTCGTTTAACGTAAATAGGTTACTGTCTACTTTTAGTATTTGAATGTTTCTATTAGTTGTCCTCGCAATCGTTGTGTTTCTAAGCCGCAGCACTGTTTCCTTGTTTCTGTATTTGAACTGCCTCTTATTGTATCCCATTAGTTTCTGTACCTTTTTTTCAGCTTTTATGCACCGTTTTGTGGATTTTAAGTCCTTGGTTATAATGACTCCGAGGTCCTCTTCTTGTTCTACACTATTTATGTCATTCTCAAGCAGTATGTAGTTAGCATGAGGGTTGTTTTGTTTCTATCTGTAACACTTCACACAAATCCACATTAAAAGGCATTTGCCATCTTTTTGACCACTCTCGTATTTTCTTCAAATCATTTCTTACACTGTCTCTGGGTCTGCTGCATTTACGGTGTCGTCTGCAAATTTGGCTATCCTGCTAGTTAATCCTGCATCAATGTCATAATATACATAAAAAAAAACAAGAGAGGGCCAAGGTCAGAACCCTAAGGAACTCCGCTTGTGACATCTGCCCATTCTGATTCTTCACTCTCTGTTTTCTATTAGTTAGCCAGTCTTCGATCCCGTCTGCTGTTTCTCCTACAATTCCTAAAGCTCTAACTTTTGACATTAGTTTCTTGTGTGGACCTTTGTAAAAAGCCTTTTGAAATCTAAGTAAAGTATATATATATTGCTCTACTACTGTCGTAAATACCAAGCATATGGAAAAACTCCAAGAGGTTTGATAGGCAGGAGAGAGAGAGAGAGAGAGAGGGAGAGAGAGAGAGAGAGAAAATCGTAAAGTTTCAATTATGCTGCATCGTAAGTATCAGGGCTTATAAACTATTTTTTCTCTCTCTTCCTATCTTCAGTAATTCATTAAAATTCAAAATGCTTTGAAAAGACAACGAACACACTCCAGTTTATATATAGATGCGTATCCGACCACCGATTCAAAATGATGCCGATTTTCACATCGAAACGTCAGAGCAAATGCCTTCGAAAGTATAAAGAAAAAATGCGCACAGATAATGGCCCTTTTCGGTGCGGCGGAAAAGAATGGAAAGGGCTTTTATTTTTTAAAGAGCGCTAATGAATGGGATTTTGAGCGACTGACTGGCTTAGCTTTCACCGTTTGTGCTGATTGATGCTCCGTCAATTTCGTTTGTGCTCTCTAGGCGCGTGAATTTAAGTATTCCTCCCCCGGCTGATATGCTTGATTATACATACGTACATATGTTACTTATTATGAAAGGGTTTACTTACAAATTTACAATATATATATATATATATATATATATATATATATATATATATATATATATATATATATATATATATATATATATATATATATATATATATATATATATATATATATACTATATATATATATATAAATGTATGTATATATATATGCACTTATACAAATATTGCCTCAGATTTTAATGTGTACCTCCGATAAAGCTGAAATTATAAGGTATTTTTGTTATCGCCACTGACTTTAGTAGACCATTGTAAATGTTTGAATGTTTGCCGTAATATTTGCTCAAACTTGCGGGACTATTGCCCAAATTCTGTTTAATTATTGGATGTACTCGTTTCATCCATCATAGAGATGTCAGAGTTTTAAGCAGGGCTGCGGAGTGGAAAGTATGAGGGGAAAAAAACGTGTGACCGCCACCTTTGCGTTAATAGTTGCAATTAAAGCTCATATACAGGTATCTTCATTGCAAGTAGATACAAATGATTTTGTCTGTAGATGCACCTAGGAAATTATATATATATATATATATATATATATATATATATATATATATATATATATATATATAGTATATTATATATATATATATATATATATATATATATATATTTGTGTATATATATATATATATATATATATATATATATGTATGTATATATATATATATATACTATATATGTATGTATATATATATATATATATATATATATATATATATATATATATATATATATATATATATATATCACAAAAGTTGTCGTCTTCTGTGGAAGCGGGGACACGAGAAGGGTAGAAGGTACAGCCTTTCGGTTTCTCCGGCAACGTTTCCAGTTATGGTTGCAAGTTTTGACTCCATTTTCTTGACCCTGACAGACTTTGCTAAATATTTACAAGAGGAAGGTGCTATCAGAGTAGCCCATCTTTGTAAAGCCCGGTAAATTTGGCTGTAACAAAAATATACTATAAACTTGAACTTATTTGTCGACCATTGCTTAATTTGGGTAGTATTGCCAACTGGTCCTAGTGTTTGAGCTTCTATATGAAGGATGTTTCTAGTTACGTGGTCTCCCGCTAACGACCTCCAACGATGGGCGATTCAGAAATAGAATTTGTAAACGTGTACATTATTTCAAGATTTTTCAAATGAGAAGCCGTTGCTGAAACAACACAAGGCAACTTTTAAAACGTCAGTAATTGAAGTTCGCATCTTCAACGCTGTGAGGAAGCAAAGAACTCTTTATTTACAGCCAAAAGTTTTTATGGAATACAAGGCTCCGTATTCAGCCTTCATTTTCATGCTTATATTACATTAGCTCTTTTATTATTTACACAAATGAATCCGTTATTTTACAGAATCGGTAAACGATGAGTTTGGATTGACGCTGCTCGTTTCTGTGTGTTTTTCTCTTCTTCTTCTTCTTTTTTGTAAAGTTATTATTTTCAAGACTGGTGGTATGGCTTTCTCTCCTCCCTGCCCAACCGCTCTCTCTCTCTCTCTCTCTCTCTCTCTCTCTCTCTCTCTCTCTCAGACTATTATTTTTTTTATTATCTTTTGTATGTAAACACACAGGACGTCATTCCAGAAAGGATGCCATTCCATATATAAAAATCTTAAAGAGAGAGAGAGAGAGAGAGAGAGAGAGAGAGAGAGAGAGAGAGAGAGAGAGAGAGAGATTAACTAACGAACATCTGCGGGAGCATGTTCCCGTCATACCCATTGCATTTTTACATTTTGGAGGACAACGTGTTGTGTATATTTTTTCGTCACAACTGCGAATCGAAAATCTGGTTTCCGGTTCAATCATTTGTATATTTTCTTCAACAGTCAACTTTTTTTCGGGTATATGGCTGAATTCATTTATAAAAGTGTTGGATGATGGTAGACGAATCACAGTTTAGAACGTCTCATATATATATATATATATATATATATATATATATATATATATATATATATATATATATATATATATATATATATATATATGATGTTCTAATATTTGGTACGTTTTTTCTTATTTTCATTTAATATCCTTAGCCATATTGTGTGTGAATTCTTTAGTGCTTGTACTCCTAAAATTGTGCATTGAAATTACAGATAGCCTTGGACTACAATAGCGATACTTGGGTTTGTTGTGAGGGCACAGTCATTTTTAGTTCAACTTGTTAAAATTTGTTTATATGTATTTAGCTGTGTAGTTGTGGAAGCTATTCGTCTTCCAGTTCGTGGAAGAAAGTCACTAGATAAACTGCTTTGAGACGAACGCCATCCAACCTCGAAAATGGTGATTTAAAAGTAGAACGCATTGCATCTCGCGAGTAGGCCCGTGGATGCGCGTGCATTCCAAAGGCTCTAGTGGCCTGTCATTATGGAAACCAGGGAAAAAGGGTAAAGAGGCCGAACTACACATCTGCTTTGTAAAGAAAACGGAAGCGAAGGCGAGTGGTCTAGGTTGATGGAGGAAGAGGACAGAAAAATGTGTTAGTAATGACGGTTGCATAGCACCTGTCGGGCCCGTAAATGCTGGAGGCGGCCTTATTGATCGGGTGGGGAAAGGCGGGCCCTTTAATTCTCCTCCTCCTCCTCCTCCTCCTCCACCTCCTCCTCCTCCTTCAGAGCTACCCCTTCCTCCCTTCTCCGAAATTTCACCACGGCCACCATTCTTCTCACATCCCTCCCCCCCCTCCCCAGCCGGTGCCAATCATATCTCCTTCCTTCCAAATTTAACGTTTTGATTAACTAGATATATGATGTTCGCGGCTGGGCGGATAAATATACATAAATCTGTCCTCCTGTCAGTTTTATAGCTGTTGAGAATCGCCGATGATTTTTTTCTTCTTCCTTTCTTGTCTTCTACTTCTCCACAAGCCGAATTATCATAATGGTGCCCTCACAACTTCCGAGTCATTAAGTTTCTCTCTCTCTCTCTCTCTCTCTCTCTCTCTCTCTCTCTCTCTCTCTCTCTCTCTCTCTATAAGTACAGATAACTCTGTGCCATATTCAAGCTAAGAGGCATCAGTGGGAATCCTGTCCTAGGCAATATAGTCTTTCCTTTGGGCGCGAGGGCGTCGTCGGCTGGTTTCCCAGGTGGGGGTCACCTGTACGGATCACTTTTGACTGCATCATTAGCGGAAGGGTTTCATTACCTTGAAAGCATTTGCTAATTAGCGTGAGTAGCGACCTGTTTAAATGAGCAATGCACCGTGGCTTTCTCTTTTTGTGATTCACAGTCTCTTTTGATGTTGGTTTTTGATTCTCGGATCATAATAACCAACAAATTCTCTTCTCATGATGATCCATAATCTTTACATAGCGTCGCTGATTCTTGTAAATGTTCACTGTTTCTTGCTTTATGTTGATTCACGAATCTGGTTATGTAGATTTGTATGCTGAGTTGTGGTAATCATAAAAACCAGCAAATTTTCATTCCAGAATGATTCATAAAATTTGACACCGTCTCTGATTCTCATAAATATTCACCGTTTCTTGTTTTATATTGATTAACGAATCTCATTATCTGGATCGATGGTTATAACTGTATGCTGATTTGTGGTTATCACTTTCGACAGTTGTCTTGTGAAG
>NC_087206.1:54299104-54329104 GCF_015104395.2 Macrobrachium nipponense
ATTGTGTGTATGTAATTATAATATATATAATTATATATATATATATATATTATATATAATATATAGATATATATAGAAAAAACAATATTATATATAATATAATATATATATATCTCTATATGTATATATGTATGTATTTGTGTGTATGTAGATATATATATATATATATATATATATATATATATATTATTATATATATATATATATATATATATATATATATAGAGAGAGGAGAGAGAGAGAGAGAGAGAGAGAGAGAGAGAGAGAGAGAGCCACCTGACGGAGACAAGATAAAAGGGTGGGAGCGGAAGGGGTGACATTTCAGCACTGAAGCCTTATCCAAGGAAACGATAAATAGGCTTCCTGACAAAGTAAGGTTAAGGTAAAATTACCCTTTCTGATAAGTTGATAAAGATCTTGGAACACACTTAAATTTATGAAATAAAAGCAGCAGTTGTTTTTTATTTTGTCGAAAAACAAATTGAGTATTTCTGAATGTGTCGCTTCTTGCACCGAGTTTTCCAAGGAATGGTTATCGAAACCTCAAAGGGAATGAGAAGAAGGCAGCGAGACAAAAGTAGTATACTGTAGACAATGAAGTTGACCAAAAAAGTGCTGAAAATAAACGGAAATTTTAGAAACATTACAAAACTTGAAAATTATGCGAGCGACAAGTAATGGTTAATACATTAAACAGGTAAGACTGAATGCGCACAGTTTTCAGAAAAAAAGTTATTGTCGTATTTTAGTATTCTTACAGTAAGTCACTTCAGTATCGTAAAGTGGAAAAAAATTTCTTTATTTGTAATTGCGGTCACATATTAAATCTTTTAACTCCAGGAGGCCCATTCATTGTTCAAGTAGCTGGTTGCGTTTATTTTATTTGACTGTCTGTCCGAGTGAGGGGTGATTAAAGCAAGTTGGAGAAAATTCAGAAAGAATTCTTTCAGCCTTAAATTTTCAAGAATATAGCTCACATCCCTAGATTAGTGTTATCTTTAGTGAAATAAGAAACATGCTACCTGGACGTTCATACTTAATCGCTAAACTAAGATGGTAGTCTAGCTTTCTAAAAATTATTAATTAGTCTATCGCCAGCCATACGTTTCACTCACATACACATACACACACACACACACACACACACACACACACATATATATATATATATATATATATATATATATATATATATATATATATATATATATATATATAACATATGCGTGTGTGCGTGTCTGTTACATCTTATAATATTTCTTCTAACGTAACCTGTCTTTTATTAAAGGTTAGAATGTAATGCAAACAAATTTCGTATCATGTACTCCAAACTGGAAAATTTTGCCAGAGAAGAACAGTTTCCAATTCCTGTCTGGATACCAGTGACTTCAACTTTGTAATGATCTTACGATTTCAGCAGCTCAGAAACAATAATTCCTTTCTTTCTCTCTCTTTACACGTTACATTTTTTTTATTTGTTTTCTTTCTTGGCATCATTAGCGAAACAGTTAAATTATTGTCATTTCTTCCAAATCGCATCTTTCCGCGTTCCTGTTGGCGTCAGTGACTCGCGCAGTCTCAACTCGAGATTCCTTTGTTTTTCTATATAGGTGCTGTTTCGGGAGCTACTTCGTTGAGCTGATATAAGGAGCACCCACATTTATGCTGCTACGTCATACCTGATAGCCATTACAGTACACTGCAATTTTGTGAAGATCATCCGTCCATTCTTTTCTCTATTTTGTAACCGGTTTCATCCACCGCCATGCTACGGTGTTTTCTGATTTTGATAACGTTTCGTGTTTGACAATGAAATGCTGGACGAGTGGTTTTCGCGTTCGGCTGTCAATCCGGTGATCCGAAGTTCGAATCCCGGCTCGGCCAACGCCGAATCAGAGAAATTTATTTCTGGTGATAGAAATTCATTTCTCGATATAGTGTGGTTCGGATTCCACAATAACCTGTAGCTCCCGTTGCTAGGTGACCAATTAGTTCCTAGTCACGTAAAAATGTCTAATCCTTCGGGCCAGCCGTAGGAGAGTTGTTAATCAGCTCAGTGGTCTGGTAAAACTAAGATATCCTTAACTTTAACTCGACAATGAAATGAAGGTGTATAGAACAGTTCAGTGTTACATACCCCACTCCTTTTCTCGCCGTTTCTGCTTTCGTTCGTTTACGAGGGCATACTTTTAATGACAAGTCAGCCTGGCAGGGAAAAAAATTGACACTTATAGATGTAACTTTTGACTCGCATCTTATTTTTGATGATGTAACCTGTTTTTGGTCATATGTCCTTCCTTTACTTTTGGTCATATGTCCTTCCTTTTACTTGTTCTTAAGTTGTATTTTAACAGAGATCTTTTACACTCATAATTGATCCCTGATCTCCTTTTCCAGCATAGAGCAACCAAATTCTCTGAACAGCACCACCAACATGTAGTAAATGTGCGTTGCTGTGGAACTTCTCAGTTCCAGAGGTCCTTTATTTCTCACACCGCTGGACTGTGGAACAGTCTCCCAGAGGATGCAGTTCAATTGGAACTTCAGAAGTTCGAGCGAAGAGGCTGTATTACAGCCATAATGATATTTTCCTTTATTAATTTAGTGATTTATATTTTCTAGTTAATAAGTGAGATCTCTTTGTTTTTTTTTTTTTTTTTTTTTTTTTTTTTTTTTCTGAAGAGTAACATATTCTTTGGAAGCTTGAATGTCAAGTCAGTGGCCCTTGTGGGCTTGTTCCATATGAAAAGAGTTTACTTCTTCTTAGTCATAATAATAATGTCATCATTTGTAAGTTGGGGCAAACTGGCTGTACCTATCGTTTGCTTTATTTCAACTGAAATTGAGTTTTGTTATTAGTATGCACTTATTTTTTCACCTGAAGGGTTTTTATCTTTTTGATTGCCGCATGATTATGACGCTGCTTATTGCAGTTCAAACTACGTTTTGCGTCGGTAATGAATGAAATATGTAGAAATAGCAGCTTTAAATATTTCATCAATATTCGGTTCAGCTACATTCTTGAATGTCATTATTTTTTCGAGATCTCCAACTATATCTTTAATCATCATCAATACTCACAATGGTAATTTGCATGAAATTCCCAAACCCCCCCGCCCCCCACTCCCCCCAACCCCCAACGACCTTGCATTCTCATTCCATTTCTTTCTCATGGAGAGCCCTCGGGTCCCCTTGGTATGTTGCTTGCCATAGTTCCGATACCTTTCCTCTCGCATTATTGCTCGTGTTGCATGTCTGTGCTCTCCCCTCTCTTGGTAGTGATTATGCCTCCGATTATGCAAGATCTCAGAGCTATGAAATACGCTTAGCTTTCTGGTCCTTCACAATGATGATCTCCCTCTTACTCTCTTATTCGTGTACCTGTCACACACACACACACATATATATATATATATATATATATATATATATATATATATATATATATATATATATATATATATATATTAGGGCTGTTGCCTTGTATAATAAGGCGCCCTATGAGGTAATGTTAGACTTGCGATAATCTTACGCTAAGTCGGTTGGTTATGCACTTCCATACTCATTGGAGTGTCTTGGGGTTTCATGATAACTAACGAAGTAAGTATCTTCTTTCGTTATGACGACGATGTGTTAAACTCATGATGATATCTTCTTTCTGATGTGAGGTTCTATTCTCTGAGATTACATGATGAAGATCAGATAGGATTGTGTAGGTCTTCTAATGACGATGGCTAGATCGCTTCTGCCAATGATGATGGCTAACTCTATTCTGTTCTGGCTACCATCTCGGTTACAAGTCAAAAGGAAGCAGACAGTAGCTCGAACATATGAACATACATACAAATGAGACACATTAGAAATCACGTAGGCCGTTTGAATTATAGGTCGCGGTAGTTGTCTCAAGCAGGAAGCTTGGACTAATGTTTCAAAACAAATGAATGACCACAGGTGACGGCATGTCAACTTAGCCTACTTTATTGTATACGTCATCTTAGAATACTTTATCGTCTCTGGTCTGATCACATTCCTGCAAGCAATCTGGTTGACTCTTTAGTTTTAGTTTTTTTATATATATGGAATAACATTCCATATTTTTATTATGTAATCACTTACATATATCATATATATATATTATATATATATATATATATATATATATATATATATATATTATAGATATATATGTGTGTATGTGTGTGAGAATATATATAAAAAAGATAACAATTCATCGGTCATGGCCTTCATCAAGGTTGACTTGCTGAATCGTAGATGAATTTCTTTAACAGAGAATTCTCCTGTTACCTGCTTAATACAACTAATAGACACGAATCAGTTGCGCGATGAACCGTCCTATATACATACATACATACATACAGTACTTACTAAGGAGGAAGTGCTGTTGCGTTCCCTTGTTATAAATATCCCGCCTTTATACTATTTCAGACTTATTTGAAATATTTACAGAATCTGTAAATTCAGTGACACTAATTAATTAATCAACAGAGTAGCATAATTTTTCTCGCTAGAATCTTAGTAGAAGTTATAAAGAATATGTGTTGAGGATTTGTCGGTCATCTTTTCGGGTGGGATTGGTGGGTCATTCTCTCCATGAAGACTGGTGGTTTCTTTCTCCATTTGTTTGCACAAAACGAAGCCGAAAAGGAAAGAACCCCTTACTCTTACTCAGTCACGGGCTGAACGAAAAATGGTTTGTCGTATTCACGAAAGAAGCGGCAGGTTCTCTTCCTGAGGCGTATGAAGGGAAGCATTAGTATACTACGGTTTCTTATCCCCTTAGAATATAAGGGAACCGGTTGCCTGGCGCGCAGTACTTGAACACCTACGAGGAAATTATCTCTTAATTAGCTCGCACTAATAGTAGGCGAAACAGTAAGTAAAAAAAGCAGTAGAACAGAAGATGATCTACAGAATACGAGAGTAGTGTCGTTAATTAAATAGATAGTTGCCTTTGATGCCGTCAAGGAGACAAATGAAGATGAAACGGCCCAATTATGAGAACGGTACTCCAAACAGAGTCGTTTCTACGTAAAATATGATGAAAGTTGAAGTTTCATAATGGTCCGGTTTATTATTATTATTATTATTATTATTATTATTATTATTATTATTATTACACCACACCATACATCGGAAGGTTACAGAAAGCTCTCAAATCTGTAAACATGCTACGTATTTACTGAATGAGGCAAAGTTCAGCACGTGTGAACAACAGTTACTGACTCAGAACAATGCTCGACTGCTGTACACATTTCCAAGGCTGTTCTCAATTTTAATTACTCTGCAGTAGGGGAAATTGCACGCTGAGTTCCCCCACCTCATTAACTCTGACTTTTATTGATATTTAATGAAAATGAATTGCCAGTGGCAAAGATCACACCGTTTGGAAAGACATAGCTCGCCTGAACTTTCTGGCATTTCGAAAGATGAAGGGCATTTTGATACACATCTTATGTCATTGTTGTCTAGCGTTTTAACGGAGGCGCTTGAATAAAGTATCTTGCAAGTCGGGAATTCATTAGGCTTGACAAGAAATGCGCAACTGAGTCCATAAGGATAAACTGAAGTTCAGGTGCTGTTGAATAAAATAAAACTCGCGTCATGAATTCCAAGACTGGGTTAAGTATTTCATCAGCAGACTAGTTTCTCATCATTCAGTCGAGTATAATTTTGGTATTTAATTTTGGTATGTTCACATACGCTTTCTCAGGAATGTAGAGTTGGTAGGCAGGTGGCTTTTCAAAATTCCTCTTTGATGTATGAGAGAAAACCCGTAACACCATCAACTCAAAACTTTTTAAAAGGAGAAAGTTTAGAATCCCTTGATATATGGGTTTCTGAGGTTTTACTTTTTTTAGCTATTATATCACCGATCAAGGCGACAGTGGCATTACCTTTATTCATACGTAGCATCACGTTTTATATATTTCGTGATCAAGTTATTCACACACACACACATACACACACACACACACACACACACACACACACACACAATATATATATATATATATATATATATCACACATATATACGTATGTAATAAATATATGTATATATAGATATATATATATATATATATATATATATATATATATATATATATAGTTAGTATAAAAGGCCGGTTAAAACACTCTGGTATCAAGCTAAGTACTATATTTCGGTGGACTGACTTCCACCCTTATCAAGCTTTAACCCGAGAGTGTTTTAATGGGCCTTATATACTTGAGACGTATCATGTTTTAACAGAGGACTTTATTGTGCACAGGGCGAGGTACCGCAGCATTCGTTGATGCGGTGATTTACTTCAGTTTCCTTAAAAGGGAACACCGTGGTGGATATCGGATTTATGGAAAGGAAGTCAGATATTATTGGAAATCCCGTTAGTGCACAGGGAAGGGGAGCTCTTGCCTAACTCACACGCGAAGGCACCCTAAGGGATACGCACACAATTCCGTAGGCTATACCTATGTTTTTTATTGTTTTTTGTTTTCACAGTTATATGCGGACCTCTGTGATTTTGTTGTGTGTTGACCACTCTTAACTTCTCTGACATCTTCGGATTTTCAAATTTTATTTTGCGTTGAGTAAGGCGCCGAAATTCACTACATTATTTCGTGGGCATGATCTATCCGCTCCAGGTGTGGTGGGGCTCTAATATTACATTTGGCTATACATTCACAGTTAGCTTTGTATTCATGAAGATTATAACTGATCTGAGCTACTTGTGACCAGTAGACGATTCTAGAGGTTTATCTGTTGTCATACCAGTTTATAGTTCCACATCAGCAATCACAGACAGTGATTTTTAGCCAATGTTTTTTTTATCTTTATATAAATTCCATTTAATTAACTTGAATGCAAACCTTCAATGCTGAAACAAACACGAAGGCTGGAAAATTGTTTAGTGCACTTTTGGTCAGCATCGAACCTGGCTGCATCAGATCACTTTTATGAACGCAAGATTTAATAATAGCTTTCTCTGCAGTTTGCAATGAAACGGTGTTTGTTTTGGAGAGAGAGAGAGAGAGAGAGAGAGAGAGAGAGTTTTTGCTCAAGTTTTTGTCCCTCATCAGAGCCATCGACTGTATCTCATGAACGTATTGCAGAATATTAATGATTTAAAAAATATTGCAAAATGTTTTTTATTCACCTATCCGACTCACCTTTCGTTTATTGTATGTATGCATGTATCTGTTTATCTATCTAAATATATATATATATATATATATATATATATATATACTATATATATATATATAATATATATATATATATATTGTGTGTGTGTGTGCGTGTATAGAGAATTGACGGAATGAGGTATCATCTGTATAGTTGAAGGTAAAGCAAACATTTGCTTTCCAGCATGGAGCGAGAAAGGTCTCATTTTGTTTATCGATGACGAAAAGACGGTTCTCTATTGGAGACGTCGCTGGATACTATCAGATGAAATGCAAAGCAACATCGGAAAATAAAAGGCTACATAATTTTGAAGCGATTCTGAAATCATGTCCTCTTATTGTTTGAACTGAGTTCTGGTTATTTTACTTTGAAAATCACCTTGTTATGCAATTTCTTTGTCTCGTCGATGTGATTTACTGAAGCGCATAATTACACTTAAAAGCCTTCCTTGTGTAAGCTTTGCTTTTTGAACAACTAAATGTTTGAATGGAACTTATTATTTAATCATTGTAACATGAGAATTGTTAATGAACTGGTCATTATATAACAAAGATGACTGTAGCTAAACGCCGCCATTCAGCTCGAACTTCGAAACTTGAAGGTCGTGGTGACATTTGAAGCGATGCTCTGACTTTTGTCTTTGAGAATCGATGGCGGTTTTCAACTCTTGAGCTACAGCGATACTGCCTCTTCAAGGCTTGAGGAAACTCTGAATGACACTTCCCAAGAGTTATTATGTAGTCATGTACAGTCATTATCGATGACCGCGCGATGAAAGGGAGTTGTTAAGAGGTCAAAAGAAATCTCTAAACTCCTTCCAAGCACTTAAATACTTTTAGTAAAGCTAGAAGAAATTCCTCCAGGTTGTAAGGAGAGTGCTTCTCGTAGCAGACGGAAATTTAATGTAGAAAATCTTCAATTTAATTCATATTATTGGTAAGGTTAATCCCAATCCCATTACACAAGCTCAGAGCTGGCTCACTTGCTGTGAAATGTCAATGGACTTCTATCGAGCTTAGGACTCTGACGTCATGGAAATGTCCACGCGCATTCCGTGAGTTAATTTTGAAATGTCTTTGGAAAGTGACTATATATTTCAGATGGATAAATTACCGATGAGTAATCGGTAACGACAAAAACCGAAGGACTGAAGAACCGTTGAAATGTGTCGGAGATAACTGAGATGTCTAGTTGTTCAGTTCCCTTGAAATGTCTTCAAATAATATGTGGTTGGTTAAAGTTATGTCGAAGTACATTAGAGTAATAATTGAAAAACCAGTGTCTATATACTTGAATTCCATTTTAGCTAAAGGCCACACAATTCCCAGCGTTCGAAATACCGTTGAAATCTCATTGGGCATTAGCTCATGCTCAGTGATTGAAATACCTGGCAATGCTTTTCCGCGATAGCTAAAATGCTTCCTGGCCATCGTTGAAATGTCTTAAGTAACGAAAATGCCGAATGTCAAAAATCTCCTCTAGCAAAAATGCGTCATGATATTACAGATGTTTCTTGTTATGATTGAGGTTCCCCATCTGAGAGAGGAAAGCTCTAAAAATGTCAGTTTTCTGCTTTCCATTTCCCTTCCATTACTCGGGAAGGTTGCGTCTCTCAAGAGCGTCGCAGTGGTTGGTGTTCTCTTTCTGCAATAATAATAATAATAATAATAATAATAATAATGAATAATAATAATAATAATAATAATAATAATCATAATAATAATAATAATAATAATAATAATGAATAATAATAATATAATAATAATAATAATAATATAATAATTAATAATAATAATAATAATAATAATAATAATAATAATAATAATAATAATAATAATAATAATAATATCACATCAAGAAACATGAAGGAATTGTGTTGACATATTGTGGAAGCGTTAATTAGTAGACTCCCTCAGATAGTAAACTTTTTGCGGATAGCGATAAAGTTATGATGTTTTCAGTAGCAGGAAATCGCCAAGTTCTTGTTGAACCAAGCCAGAAGTTGTTGAACGGAAGCGGATCAATAATTGACTATTTCCTCCAAATTTCATTCAAAATCGTTCCTTAGTTTTCACGTAATCCTAGTAATTGACAGACGTACAATAACGGCAAGCCGATCTTAACACTTAACGTCCTCTGCGGAGGTGATTGCGTAATGTTAACAGCTGGATTTTGATTTTTATTTAAATCATATTAGTACGTATATTCAACTTCCTGAAGCTATAAGGTAAAACTGAGTTAAAATCGCGCATAGTGTTAATGCTTTACCGCAGTTTCATCTGATACTCTTGAATGTTATCGCAGGTCCCATGGAAAGAAAAGCGTTGTATTTCCAATATGACTGAAAACTTTCTCAGTATCAATAGTTCCACTTCGTTAATTCACAAATTCTTCAGCAAAGAAAAATGAAGATTAAAATGTAGTTGGCGCTGACGTTTTCTGGTTCGCCCAAAATGTGGGAAGTGGTTACTTTTTGCTCAGTCCAAAACATAGAGTAATATAGTAATTATCAGAATACCTTTGAATTTACTGTAATATGTTTCTCTCCTATATAATATTAGCTTCATTGAAATTTTAAATGTTACTCATGGCGATTGAAAAGATTATGTTGCCTTTGTTGTAAGATGAACTGTCATCGTGGCTTCAAAGGTCAACAACACCAAAAATGAGAGAGAGAGAGAGAGAGAGAGAGAGAGAGAGAGAGAGAGAGAGAGAGAGAGAGAGAGAGAGAGAGAGAGAGAGAGAGAGAGAGAGAAAGCAAACTTCTATCCTATCTTCTCAAAAAGTGTGCAACTGTTTCTGTCTTCATGAATGTGGCATGAGCCCTCTTGAAAGTGCCACTTATTTCTTAGAGGCGTATTTGACCCAAGTTTGCGTTTCCAAGTAAGAAAATTCTTTAGACAAAGAATAGGAGGAAATAGGATGACATTTGGCTGCTTGCGATTGGGAATTTTGCATTTTTTTTTTACTTCAGACCAAAGAAGAGAAAGATATCGTTACGTTGGATTAGTAATATATTTTATGAATACCTTATCTGGGCTCCTACATTTTCTCTCTCTCTCTCTCTCTCTCTCTCTCTCTCTCTCTCTCTCTCTCTCTCTCTCTCTCTTCTCTCTCAAATAAGGTATTCATTAAGAATATAACTAATCCAACGGAATGATATCTTCTTTCTGACAGGCATGCACACACGCACACATACAATCACACGGGTGCCTAATAGTAGTGTATATATATATATATATATATATATATATATATATATATATATATATATATATATATATATATATATATATATATATCCACCATCGCCACAGTGTCCATGTCCGTTACAGGGAAGGCCTCTGTAACGTCGTTATTGTGGGCTTTTAAGTTCGTGTTTATGGAATATGTATAACTTTGAGTGTGTATTTGTTCATCTTCCCTCCTCAAGCTGAATAATAGTATGGTGCACTGTTTAAAATAACCACCCCGGTGTTTACGGAACGAAGGTGATACTGAAAGGTCTTCGTTAGAATAAAAATGGTATTTATGGGATATCGGAAAAGAGGGCATCTTCAGAAAAGTTACGACACAAAAGGAAGGTATGCCCAGGGGAAAACAGGGGAACGTCTGCAGAATGGCTATGATACTTATGAATATGAAGCTTATGATCAAAACATTGCATTAGTTGAAAAAGCAACATAAAAACTGTCAGCCATGATACTTAAAATATATTGAGAGAATTATTGTTTCTTCAAATTATAATGAAAGAGGTATGTCACTAATAACTATAATAAAATTGGTAGAATATTTATTTTTAAAGCCATTAAGAAAGGAGTAAATAATAGCGACAGCGGCATTATTCTCTTTGTTTTGATACTGTAACAGCTGTCCTTCCACCTTTCAAATACACTGTTTATGCTCTTGGCACATGAAAAAGAGGATGAGTTGGTATAATGTTCATTTTTTGGGGGTGATGATTTCATCAAGATTATATCGTATTCCAAGACGGAGTATATTGTGTTCACTACCACAGTTTCTTTTAAAGATTTTGAATACAAACTCTAGGTGGAGCAACTATCATTTGTTTTCATTGCGCTGGATGACTCGTTGTTATAACTTCTTAATACTTTATACGTAATTTATTTAAAGACTATCCTTATCATTTTTCCTGATATGAAATATCAGGAATATCTGGTGCTATGGAGCAAAGAATAATACGCCACAAAGGTTTCCACGTGATTCTTACCTGTACCGTATAGCGATCCTTTGGTCTTGAGATAACGGCCTTCATAGTTGTCATGCAAGTAAGCTTAAGTACAGAACTCCTCACACACACACACACACACACACACTCACTGATATGTATATGTATATGTGTGTATGTGTGAGTGCGTGTTTGTTTATAATTACGTTCATTGTAAGGCATTTGAACTCTGAGGAAACTGCTATATTCGGCGAAGTCTATGTAAAAGCCGTATAATATTAAGATACACCATTTACAGTGAAATCAGTTCAGTTCTGTTTATTATGTATATAAAAAAGAGAGAGAGAGAGAGAGAGAGAGAGAGAGAGAGAGAGAGAGATAGCCTTTGGCGTGTACACACACGCATACACCACACACACACACACACACACACACACACACATATATATATATATATATATATATATATATATATATATATATATATATATATATATATATATATATATATATATATATATACAAGGTGTTTTGAAATTAAAGGCCCCCCCCCCTCTCTATAGCATAAACTAAAATTGATATGGAAAAAATCAAAAGTAATTCAGAACAGGTATTTATTTAAGCCTCTCTCTGAGTATTTAATATTTTGTGTGGCCTCTATCTGCCTGTACCACAGCCTGCATTCTTGAGGGGTATGATTTCAGCAAATTGCAAAAAAGCTGAGACTCAAACTCCATTTCCCTGAGCACTTCGGTCACCTCTCTTCGCAGGTCGTCGAGGCTTGGTATACCATCATAGTTCACTGTGCACGCTTCAAGACAATCCTGTAAGATACTGCCAATGTTTTCACACACATTAAGGTCAGGGGAGTTACTTGGAAATTCACTTGACAAGAAGAAATCGATACCATTGTTTCGAAGCAGCTCCTGTGTCTGAAGAGCCTTGAAACATGGTGCCTTATCATTCAAAAATGTGACTTCTTCAACAGATAACACATTTTCAGGATCTGTGAGGAAAGGAAATCCTCCACCAGTAAGCACAGTTTCTCTGAAGTATTTGCCATTCCACGAATGTCCTTTCTCTTTGATGATCCACATTAACCATTTGGCTGTGAAAAAGAGAAAAATTCCCAAACATTCAGGAATTTCCACAACTTGGCAATAGCGCACATCATCGCTAATATCATTCAACTTTGCAGCCCAAATAATGTCATTTTTATGATTTGGCTTCCTGACTGTGTAAATGAAGAATTCATCTGTTGTAGCAACATGGAGAAAATCAGCTTCATCCCTATCTTTAAGAAATGAACCACAAAACCATGCACGATCTTCTCTCTGTTGCTGAGTGATGTTGGGCTTGCTGATAACATGAAATGGCTTGATACCAGATTTTTTCAACTCACGATATACAGCACTATAACTTCTCTTCTTTCCCCTTTTTGTTTCTATTTCAAGTGCCAATTTACATAAATACTTTCCTGGTCTACCCACTGCCTCAGCTATGATGTCTTTTGACTCCTGAGAAAGGATTTCAGGCCTTCCAAGATTATCACTCTTTTCGAGATGACAGTCATATGGGTTTTTGTTCCAGTTTCTTTTAACAAAGGATTCATATCTTTTAATGTATTTAGCTATCCAGGAACATGAAATGAAGGGTGCGCCAGCATCCCTGGCCTCTCTGAAGGTTATTCCATCTGATTTCCTCTGAGTCGTTAGCCATGGCTGTATCTAACTGTCACTCAGTCTGAAAATACAAGAAATGTAAAATGAAAAATAGCTTAATAGAAACTTAAGATAATGTACTTGGAGATAAGCTATAGCAGAAATCTTCATAACAATTTGTTCTGTGGCGGGGCCGGCGGGGGGGGGCTCTAATTTCGAAACACTAGGTAAATATGTATATTCACTCTTATAAGAGTTTATCCAGCGGTCAAGCTACACAACGTCCCAGCCACACTAATAAACTTGTTGATGAATGGTGATGAATGCTTTTGTATTTTTCACATTGCAAAGGACAGTTGCAGGAGTGGACAAGTAACGGAACAAAAGATTTCATTGATAGTCTTAAGTAGGTCTGGCTAATTCATATATCGTAAACTTTCCAATTTCCGCAAAACTTTATAGCAAGGTATGATTAATTTTGTATTCTATTACCGTTCTGCTAACTCTCAGGCTCATAAAATTGTTTTTGTTATAGTACTTTATATCGGTCTCAATGTGAACGAATGTTTTATGAATAGGAAGGTATCTGACATGAATTTTTGGTTGAACTTTACGTTAAAATTAGGCAGTGAGTTCTTAGCTCATCCCAAAAAGCCGGACTGAAACCAGTCAGTTGAGCACCCTCTGTAGCCTTCGCCTCCAATGGGAAAGGGTTTATGTTGAAGTGAAATATGCAGTGTCCATGAACGCCAAAGTTCGCTATAAAGTTAGTTTTTCACTACTTCTGATATTTCCTGATTAAAGAGGAAGTTAATTCTAGTTTTATCACATTTCTGCGTGTGGTTTATGGATTTGCAAGACCGTTATTAAATATATTATTTGCAGATAAACTTGAATTCAGGTAACGTTGATAAAATGATTTTTAAATATTCTGCAATTCCTTACCTAAGATATTATCATATGCATGATATTTAAGAGCATCCGTCTCTTACGTACAATTTCAATCGGTCAAGAAGACGCCAGTTACCCAGTGCAAGTGAAGTTACCGTACTCCGTTGCTCTCTCTCTCTCTCTCTCTCTCTCTCTCTCTCTCTCTCTCTCTCTCTCTCTCTCTTTATTATGATTGTAATTTCTTATTCGTAGACCTTTTCTGTAAATCTTTCCAAGTTGCAACAACTCTCCCTCTCCTCTCCTCTCCTCATAGCGTATTCTGGGACGGGTGGCGGAAGGCGTCAGAGCGCACTGGTAATTAGTGCGAACCAGTAATTAGTTCCTTAATGACACTCCCATTCGATCTTGTCATTCAGACGGGCTCCCGAGTGAAGGGACCCGCCTCCGACAATGCTCCGGGAAAATATCCTTTGGGGTTTATTAGCTTTGACAGACAAACATCACCTCCTCTCCTCCTCCCTCTCTCATTCCCCCTTTCTCACTGTTCTACATCCTCCCTCTCCTACTTTTTCCTTTCCGTTCCTCATGCCCTATCATTCATTTGATAGTTTCTTTCCCGTCTGCTGTGCTCGTTCGTGGCCAAGTTGTTCTGTCATTAGTGGGTTCCTTGTGAACTCACAGACAGTTGGTTGTGTGGCTGGAAAGGTTTCAAGGAATCTGAGAGCTTTTATAATAGTCTTCTTGTGTTTATTTGCATTATTTTATCAGTGTATGAAAAAAAAGACGCTGAATTCAGCTGAGCTTCACAATATGATAACTTTGTTTTGAGGTTGACTTTCATTTTCACTCAGTGATAAAACTAACGTCAAAGGTGAATGTTGTCGTCTGTGTATTGTGATGCATACAACACTTCAAGAATTAACTTTAAAGAATCAGCTAGACGTGTTAGTTGCCCACATCCCCCCCGCCCCCCCTCCAACCTTTTTCCACGGCCGAGTAGTCATCAGGTAGGGTAAACCATTTTATAACATCGAAAAAGGTATGGATACCCCCACTGAAAGGCCCCGTCCTAGAATAAGGCTGACTTATCAATACAGTTACTAGTAAAGGAAACACCCAGTGGACTTGAGATTTTTCATGGTCACTTTATAGTGCGTCATGGAGGCTTGTTGGTCAAGTCAATGACCTTGTAGACTTTATAGCCTCACGTGGCAAACCCACATGGTAGGCCTACTTGACAAATTAAGTTTCTCTGCACGAGAGTGACCATGTGCTCACTATGAAACACTGCCAAGAGGAACACAGATTCTTATAATCATGTTTTATGTAAATATCTCCAACATTGTTATCGTCACCTCTTAAGAATTATTATCAGTATGTACATCATTCTGGCACCTATTGATCCATGTATACCTATTTTATGTTCAAATATTTTATGTCCATGCATCTGTCATTTTACATCTTTGAGGAAACACAGATGCCCAGTTAAGTTAAGTATATCTTAGTTTTCCCAGACCACTGAGCTGATTAACAGCTCTCCTAGGGCTGGCCCGAAGGATTAGATATTTTTACGTGGCTAGAAACCAATTGGTTACCTAACAACGGGACCTACAGTTTATTGTGGGATCTGAACCACATTATATCGAGAAATGAATTTCTATCACCAGAAATAAATTCCTCTGGTTCCATGTTGGCCGAGCCGAGACTCGAACTTCGGACTACCGGATTGGTAGCCGAGCGCGAAATCCACTCGTCCAACGAGGAACTACAGCTGCCCAGAGTTAATCCTCTTCCTCAGTCTGTCGAGGGTCCAGGAATGCTTTGCAGCTCGCATAAGCCACTGACTTTTGTAATTTTTGGATGAATATACCGGTTACATTCTGACCTGCACTTTTGCATACATCTTGCTCACACTTGTGGCACCGGAGATCTAGAAGTGCCCATGACCTATGACTTCCTGAAGGACCATCTGAAGTCGTCCTTCAGTATGCTGCCCACCCAAAGAGTGGAGAAATTCTTCAATCATGTGGGGACCCCTTTAGGCAATGAATGGTTAATGCACGTATATAAACAACTGCGGTGACTGATCTCCCTGCCAGCCAAGGGCGACCAAACTGAGTCGTCCTGGGATCCTCGTGAGGAAGGTACTCCTCACAAAACTTCCCGTTAGGCAGTAGTAGCCAGGCCCAAATCCTCCACCATGCTCATAGAAGAGTTTCTGTCATGGTAGATTAGATACACACAGCACACAGAGCAGCAGACACCACACACCCAGCATCATCAGCACGTCACACAGAACATTCATCAGAAAGCAAAAAAGACAGCTATGCAGATAAACCACCTACTCCCATTTACAAAAGACATTTCCCCAAACAAGATGCCGGAGGGATATCCCCCATAGAAGGGACAAGAACCACCTGACATTATATACTTCTTTCACTGGATGTTTGGGAGAAAGGTGAGAAAGTGCGACAAGGGCTGCTGATTTTCAAAAAAACACCCAGTAGGGACATACAGGAAACCCACCTATACTACTACCAGCGTTAGGCAGAGAGGTTGCCTCGTAAGAGAAACCGCAACTGCCCGCCGCTATCTTTGTTCCTGGTGCAAAAGAAGAACAGAAACTTGCATCTTCCTAAAAGATGTAAGGTCTGACATGGAGTTCCTAGTGTCACTGGAACTTGCAATAATTCTCTGGACTAATAAACTATTATCATACGTTTATCCTAAACATTACAAAAATAATGAGCCCTATATATCAGTGCTGCAAAGGAAATAAAAAACTGTTGTATTGGTCAGAAGAAGAAGTTAATGCACTTATATTAGCAAAAGAAGCAATAATGTCTTCTACAACTGATATTTCTTTTACCCCACAGATCCTTCACAATGACAACAGATTCAAGTAACATGGCGATGGGCACCATACCTGTGTAGGACACCGAGCATGGTTGCCGCTGCCCATTAGTCTTCTACAGCAAAATTCTAACGACAGCATAGCAGAAGTACTCAACGTTCGACAGATAGCTCCTTGCAGTTTACAAAGCAGTCTACCATTTCTGCCACATGCTCGAAGGATCTCAATTCATGATCCAACCACTAGTCCCTGCCGTGTTCAGCGCAACAACAACAGCATTTGTCATCAATATCCAAGTACTGCCGCCAATAATTACCTGAAGGGTTTATCGAACACCGTGGTGCACGCTCTGTCAAGAAACTGTCAGCACCATCCAACTTGGGATATCCTATCCTGAGATCGCGGAAGCACAAAAGGACAATGAGGGACTGCAGAGACCGCAACAGATAGACCTCACCCTCAAATGGAGTGGCCTGTCGATCAACGGTGGAATGGACACCATCACCTGCAAGACGAGTACCAGATGATGACATCCTTACTTGCCCTAGGGACTGAGAAGAAAAGCTTTTGGCTTCACCCACAACTTATCTCACCCATCAGGACGATCAACCACATGTACACTAGCAAAGTGGTATATCTGGTGGGGCATGAGGAATGACATAAATGCATGGGCAAGAGAGTGCATCCCATGCCAGACATCAAAAGTTGCGAGGCACAGAGAGCAGGAGAGAAAAAATCATAACAGACCACCGACTTGCCCACTCACATAGCGGGACCTGTTTACAATTATAGACAGGAACACAAGATGGCTGGAAACAATCCCAATCCGGCAACAGACAGTGGAGAGCTGTGTAAAATCCCTCGTCGATTGGGTCAGCAGGTACGGAGTCCCCCAGATCATTTACCAGCAACAGAGGCGCCTGTGGAACGGCCCCACCGACAGTCTAGGGACGAAAATCACACACACAACGGCCTACAACCTAGGTCCACACAGGATACTCCAAGGACAACCAAAAACATACTGGACACCATCCCACAGATGTGGGGCTCTTTGGGGGAATTGGGGGAGTACTGTATCCATCACATGGCAAACCCTCGTGGCTGAGAGAAACATATTTTCGTGATCATGTTTTATGTAAATATCTCCAACATTGTGATCAACACTTGTATACGTATTTTACGTTCAAATATTTAAAGTCTATGTATTTGTCATTTTACATCTGTGAAGAAGCACAGATGCCCAGAGTTAATCCCCTTCATAAGTCTGTCGAGAGTACGGGACTACTTTGTGGCTCGTATGAGCCATTGACTTTTGTGAATTTTGGATGAATAAACCTGTAAGCTTCTGAACGCTTACACCTCGCTCACAACCTATTGCGTTCTTTAATATAGGTGCAAAGTTTAGTGATTCCTCTTCTGAAAAGCTGACTTCCTTTGGTACATCGTTTTGAGATGCATTGTGCTTATTTTTGCCTTAATGAGAATTTCACTGCAGGATAACATAATTCACCTTAAAAGCATAAGGACTCCACTCGGTCAACGCGGAATCAGAGAAATTTATTTCTGGTGATAGAAGTTCATTTCTCGATATAGTGTGGTTCGGAGCCCCACAATAAGCTGTAGGTCCCGTTGCTAGGTAACCAATTGGTTCCTAGCGACGTAAAAATATCTAATCCTTCGGGCCAGCCCTAGGAGAGCTGTTAATCAGCTCAGTGGTCTGGTAAAACTAAGATATACTTACTTAAAAGCTTGCATAAGGATAGAAACAAGAAGCAAATATATATATGTATATATATATATATATATATATATATATATATATATATATATATATATATATATATATATATATATATATATATATATATATATATATATATATATATATATATATATAAGGATGGGTGGTGACAATCTACATCAACAGTTCAGATATAACCAAAAGGAAATTGAGGCATTTGCATGGCTTTATTGCTTACGTTTCAAGACCTAGCCTCATTATTAGTACTGTAAAAAAAACATATGCACATACATATACTAAAAACAATCACAAAGTATTCCGTTTAAAATGCCAGGAATAAGGAAATAAGGTATTACTATTCATAAGGAAGGTATGTACACGAGTGTCACGGAGAAACGTTAGATGTCCTGGGTACCAAAATATTCCAAGAAAAGATGGTGGATCCAGACAGCTTGATTGTTAAACTTCGGGACTACCTGTTCCATAAAGAGCATCGTGGATTGCCAGCTGTTGAGTTGTACGAGGTCTCAACAGAATTTTAATACGATTATATTCTGTATTTTATTTTCGTTTTCTCGCATGCTCTCTAATATCTGAAAGTTTACTTTATGGCAAGCCTTTCTATGCTAATGCAACCAGGAGATTATTAGACTTGAAGATTAATTGCAAAATCAAAGCGGTCAAAATTTTAACAGAACGTCACCAACAGTTAGCCACTTATGTTCTTAATCAGTTAACTTTTTTTAGATCGGATCACTTCTGGTATTTGTTTCATAATGCTATTATTCAGTATGTATCCGTCACCCAAGGTACTCATAAGAGGAAATTAACAAATCTTGTTGCCACTGTTCCTAAATTTCGATGTAACACTATCTCTAATTGATTTTTCCGACCACCAAATATCTTTTTTTTAACCTATGAGCTCTAGTTTTGCCTTCCTTGCTAACAATCTTTTCATCAATTTCTTTGGATCTCTGGAAATAATTTTTTCCAGATTAGTCAATTTTGCATCAATTGTCAACACTGAACGTTTTCGTTCTTCAATATATTCTTTATCCCGTAAAACTTTCAATAATCTTTCTAATTGCTGAACGCCATTTTTTAAGAAATATAGTTTGGAAACTTTGAAGAACCTTGGTATCCGTGATATCATTATCACTAGACCTGGAAAAGGAAAAGGTGTAGTACTTATAAACCAAGAGGATTACATACAAAAAGTGGGAGATATTCTAAAGACAACGCCAAGTTTCAGTGCTTGTGTAAACCCGATTTGACTACCATTTTCAGAGTGGACAGGATAAACAGGTTTTTAAAATCTCTCTGTGACCGAAACGTAATTTCCAGTGATGTTTACAACCGGTAATGAGTGCGGGTGGACTTATAGGATATTATATGGACTTCGGAAAGTCCATAAATAGGGTGTTCCTATGCTACCTTTTTTAGCTTCTTACGAAACACCCAGCTATAAACTAAGTTCTTAGTATCTCAATTAAGTGAAATTTCTTTTAACTCAGAACATTGTAAAGAAAGGGTTCTAGCTCAAGATTCAGATTAATATGGTGAGACTTGATATCGAATCATTGTTTACAAATGCAGTACCTGAAGAGGAGATTGTTCAGATTATTTTAAAGAATTTATTAACATAGGTTTATGACACAGCCATTTTTTTTTAAAGTAAGTCTTATTTTTAATTGACTTGATGGCACTGGGAAGCCCATTGGGACCCGGTTTTGCTAATATTTTTGTCATTTAGAGGAGCAATTACCTTCTGGTTTACCAACCATTGTTTTAGAGTCGGCATGTGGATGACACTTATCTTCTGTTCAGGAACACCGAACAGGCCGAGGCGTTCTTGGAGGTTGCGAACTCGCCCCACCTCAATATAAGATTCACAACATAGTATGAGAATGATAGGCAACTCAGAGAGAGAGAGAGAGGCCCTATACCAACTTTGGTGTGAACTTCAGTTTTAAGTAAATTCCTTGAACACACTCGTCCACAGGGCTTTTTCCATAAACTCAAACTGCTCTGACTTCCACAAAGAAATTTAATTTTTGTGCAATTAATTCTCTTCAATATTGTTTTATAAACAGCTCAATAATTTTCCCAATAATAATAAAATCACGGCAAAAATTAGGTCTCAAACAGTCATAAAAATTGCCTCAGATAAAGGGACTGTGAGTCATTACTCTTTGTTTAAAACACATCCAAGTCATAGACACCGTTTTGATACCTGATTATAGTTCTGCTGTCTAGCGGAAATTAATCAAAACACTTGACATAACGCGGAAATGTTTTTTCTATTTGTTTAATGGAAATTGGTAGAGAAAAAAAAATACTAGCATTACTTATTGAAAGCCCCTCGCGCGTGCGTGTATATATATATATATATATATATATATATATATATATATATATATATATATATATATATATATACTATATATATATGTATATATATATATATATATATATATATATATATATATATATATATATATTAAAGATCCGCGCGTGCTATATATATATATATATATGAAATATATCATACTACATATATATATATATATATGTGTGTGTGTGTGTGTGTGTGTGTGTGTGTGTATGTATGTATATATATATTATATATATATATATATATATATATATATATATATATATATAATATAAAAGTAATTCTGTGTCTGTATAGGTAAGAACATAGATAAAAGTTGTTTAGCTTGCATATGCGTATGTATTTGATGTAGAATGCAGACAACATAGAAGTAATGTGAAAAAATCTCAAACCTTTCAGGAGGACGGTAAGAGAAGAAATGGCATGTTGAGTCAGCCAACAGCTGGGCCTTTCTTGCGAATCTTCGATATTATGCAATTTATCTTTATGACGGAAAAAGAGACGGCGGCACGTATTTTCTTAAGCGGGGGATAGTATGTTTTATGATAGATCTGGTATATAAAAGAAGAGAAACAATGAGAGAACTGCGTGTCAGAGAGAGCTGAAGAGATTATTGGGGTTTTCTCAGATCAGATTTGTGATTCTCCCAGATCACTTCTCGCACTCGAACCACATGCTTGTCATTTTTCGATCTCTCTTCTACTCCAAACGAACCTTTCGGGGACATTTCATACCTGCTTGCTATGGGAATCGTTATGTCCTATTTCGACTGGCACAGTTCGGTTGTATTGTTATGCCTGGAAACATAGCGGGGCCCATTTTCTTTCCTCAGGACATCATACTCTGGATTCCCTTGCCATGAATAAACCCCACCTCATGGTTTGGCTTGGCTCCGATTGAAAAGCACTTGGACCTCAGAATGCTTCTGCGTAATTTCATTTGCGTTAGATACATGTTTTCAGCCAGTGATCATCTGTCTCGAGAAACGTTTATGATATTATGGTCATTTAGAGCTGATAAAAGGAGACATACAAATTTTGTTAATTAAGAAAAAGGGCAATTAAACGATGAATACATCATTATGAAGGTTTCTGGGGTTACCTCTGGTGCTCAGAATGTCAGTTCATCGAATTATTTGTCACCATTTTTATATTTCTAATGCTTAGCCTGAGACCTGTAATGTACGATAATCGTTTAAATCGAGTTTCAGATTTCATTTCCGTGTTTATCAAAAAATTCGTTATAACAAATTTTCAAGAGACCTCATTAACTCGTACTCTCATTTCTATACTTATAAGCCGAATACTTTGTGATTCTTAACATTTAAAAACTTAGTTTTCCAATAGAATAGGGTTTAAATGCTATCATACCTTAGATTCCCTTAATTAAATTTTTATGAGTCCTTTGTGAACATATTTTGCATAAAGTTATAGTTAATTTTTCGTTCATTTTTTTGTAGATGATGCCAAAGGCTGAAATACAGTCTTTACTTTCTACAATTTGGCGTTATTATGGGCTTCTTCCATTAGATGGAATTCTGTTTTAACAGAAAATATTACACAGTCATATATATATATATATATATATATATATATATATATATATATATATATATATATATATATTATATATATACATACATATATATGCTTATAATATATATATATATATATATATATATATATATATATATATATATATATAGATACATACATATATATATATATATATATATATATATATATATATATATATATATATATATATATATACATATATATATATATATATTGTGACGAAGTGCCAAGTACTTGGTTACTACACTTAAAAATCATTAAATAAGTCACAACAGCCAAACACCTGAACCTTCATCACAGGTAAAATACGACTGAATACTCTAAAGGCAACAGTGATCCCTTAAACAACTTACCAGTATTGCAGAAAATCAGACTAAGTTCATTAAAACAGGTGTGAGGTAATCTTATGTGTAATCAAATTAATTAAAGGGCATCCCTCCATCAACAACTTTAAAAGTCTAAGTATTTCCCTGATTTCAGAAGTCTAAGTACTTCCCTGGTTCTAACTCACTTCAAGTAAATTGAAGGAAAACAGCTCAATTACCACTCTATGTTTCTACCTAAGCATAATCTAATCATCCACAAAATTCCAGAAAATTAATTCAATCGAAATTCAAAAGTGTTAGGCAATAATTAAAATTTGGAAATTAATTCACATGTGTTAAACATCAATAAAGCTTGAAAAGAATTCTAAATAAATGAAAATTAATTCACAATTGTTAAATCCAATCAAATGTGCAATGATTAATTAATGAAAACAAGTAAGTTAAATTGTGAATCCAAATGAAAACACAGAAAAAGGTGTAAAAATACAAAATTGTAAAAGGCATCAATCACACAGAATATAAAATAAAAACACACTCTTCAATAAGAAAATGGATAAATGCACAAAAAAATCACTTCAAATGAAACAAACACAAAACACAAAAATTTGCGATGTGTAAAAAATGTAAAGTTTCACCCAAATCACTGTAACTATTAGTTGCCACTAATAAACTTTCAATAACATTACCTTGGTACCAATTGTTTCTTTCTACTGCAGCTAACTCCAAAAATTTCACTAATTCACAATATTTCACAAAAGAAAAGGCACCGTTACACACTTGTACAATGTTTGTTCAGATTCCACAAAAAGCACTAAATAATACTAAATAACTCTAAGAAATATCAAATCTGAAATTTATGTGAGTGACCATTCAGTAAGTATTAAACCTTTACGTTAATGTTTGGCGAGGGAGAGAGAGAAAGAGAGAGAGCACGAGAGGATAAAGTTCTAAACGCAATGACGTTCTAAGTCTGAATGAATCTTTGTTTTCGTACAGAAGCTGAACAGTGGATTTTGTACAAAATATTTTGGGCTAGAAGCTTCTAATATGATGTAACTTTGCAGAAAAATCGTGAAATCTACACGTGGCTTCTCGACAAAGAAGTACGCGTCTGAAACCAGTCGTGTACGTAGTTTGCTCTCTACATGTACCAAACAGAAGTCGAGCGAGGAAGATTGACATGTTATGAAAACAAAACGGAGACCTCGAGTTCCTTTTAATTGGAGGTGTTGACATATTATGAAAACAATTTCTAGCTTGAAATGGACAAAGTTATATTAACTTTTACATTATGTTATGTGAAATCTGAACATAAATTTCTAGACACCCTGTAACTCTAAGCTAAATAAGGAATCTGAATATGTTGCAAGACAATTATTTAACATCTCATACAGTCAAAGAGAAGATATATGCATTATGAAAGTACCAGCATATAATAATAATATACATTCATCACGTTCCATATCTTCGTGATTCAGTCGTGTATATAATAATATATATATATATATATATATATAATATATATATATATATGTGTGTGTAGATATATATATAATAATATATATTATAATATATATATATAATAATATATATATATAATATATATATACAAATATTTATATAATCTGGATATATTGTGTGTTCTAATTCTAATTCTCGTATGATTTTTTTCTAATATATCTAATTTATATACAACGATTTCTCGTACCTAAGATAGCTTCGGTATCATGCAGAAAGTTTTGGAATCGACTTCGATTGCTGTTTATAATAGTATGGTGTGACTTATAGAATAACGTGTATGAATTGCTTTTCACAAATATATTTTCTTTACCTGCAGGGAAAGATATTTATTCTTTCCTTTCTACTAATTAGGATTCTACTCTGAACGTAGCCGTAGAAAGATTTAATGTGCAGTATATGGGCCGTCAGTTCCACCATAATCTAATGTCGTCGTCAACCTGACGATCAGGTTTAAAAAATTATCTATAATGCTTTGATCCACATAATGGCATTATGCAACAGATAGTTTTTTGAAGGACAAGCCATTATTCCTTACCATTCTTTCTGTTGTGATTATTTCTTTAGTAATGAGTTAGTTGAGGAGCTCTGTTATCTCTTACTTACACTACCCTGCCTGATTCATTCATTACTTGTTTGTGTGCGGTTGTGTATAAATTCTATTTTCATACCAGTGAGCTAATGACATTTATAAATAACTTTCAGAAGCAGGCTACTTGGCTTCGAGAACTAAATGTTATTTAAAGGTCATCCTATCAGGGAAGATCAAGTGAGGTAAAAGTGGCCTTATACAGCATTCCTTACTCTACGTTCTGCTACATTATTGGCCTGTTTGAGCTTTTTAATCGTAAAACAGGATTTACATTCAGTTCAATAAAAAAAAAAATAAGCAGACTTTTTACTTGAAACTTCCTACTGTCACACTTCATTTTTTCTTCACTTATCGCTCACCAAATTAGGTACCCACGAGGAACCCCCCCCACAACACGTCTCGTAAATTTTCCGTTACCTTGCGACACTTATTATGCATATTGCGATTTTGATGATGGGTTCAGCAGCAGGGAAACTAGGCAGGTAGCATTACAGTCAATTGATATGTGACAGAGTCATTCAAAGTCAGTGTAACCTATTAGTAACAAGACTAGTACAAGTAAAGTGTATCTTTGAAATTTGAATGATGTGGCTGGTTTAGGTTTGTGTGTATGTGTGTTTTGTGTGTGTGTGTGTGTGTGAGAGAGAGAGGAGGAGAGGAGAGAGTGAAGAGAGAGAGAGAAGAGAGAGAGAGAGAGAGGGAGGTTAGTAGGTAATAAACGAAATCATCTTGCTTGTAAATAAGCAGAATAATTTTTGGCAATGGCCAGTTCGGCTGCCACTGGGATTGCATGAGTCACCATTAGAAAATCGCTTCTTCTGTTAGAATGATTCTTTTTTTTTTTTTTTTTTTTTTTTTAGGAGAGCGATTTTTCCCTTATAAGTGCAGTGTGTCACACGTTGCTGAAAACAACCAATTGTGATTAAAGAAAGGACCAGCAGGATGCGAGATTTCCACGAGAAATTTATGACGAAAATAACTAAGAGGAACCCAAGGATGAAGGTTCCTTTTTCGTAGGGATCTGCTGATTTTTGCCCACGAGAGTAGTATGCCATTGTTCCCTTTTTATTGTTAGGGACAGTTGTTCATTTTTTATCATCTTTTTATGATCAGGTGAAAGTCATACAAACATCAGTTTGAAAGTCATCTCTTTCTTCCCACAAGACGAAGCGTCTATTTGATATTATAGGATTTAATTCTCTCATACGAACGAGTTGTTTCATTCTTACAGTCAGCAGGAGCAACAAGAACAGTTGTTACTCTTACAGCAGTATGTTAGATGTCCTATTTTATCAGCAGCATATGGATTAAAAAAATGAGAAGAGAGTCAAACAAGTACCGGAAATTAGATTTTAAAAATTTGATTTACGATGTAAAGACAGCTATCTCACTTTCCATTACTTCTTTGTCGGCATTTACTAATTTACAACAGCTGATATAAGTTTTCCGCAGATGGTGGTCCCCTCAGTAGTAGAGGTAGGCTAGATGCATCATTTACCACAGCAACGCGTGGCAGTACGTTGTCTATCTAACTGAATTTATTCTGTATATATTATATATATATATATATATATATATATATATATATATATATATATATATATATATATATATATATATCTTTTTTTTTTTTTTTTTTTTTTTGGGTTGGGAGGGGTTGATCAGCCAACCTGGGGGAAAACCATTTCATCTGTAGCTTGTTCCCAGCAGTAATGAAGTATTCTTTCTGTACAGTGATATTTCTCATTCATCTTGAAGAAAAGGGTTGAGAGAACTCAGATGTATGAAGCTTCAGTAATTGGACTGGACCAATCCTAGCAATAACAAATGAAGTAGTATTATATCATTATCGTCTCGAGAACAATACTTCGTAATAGATACTGTTTAAAGCAATATTTACCTTTGGGCGAAGCAGAAGACAGGCACACATTATTTGTTGATATCTAACGATTCACCGTCCCATAAGTCGTGGTTGTTGTTTTAGACATATTTTCCTCCAGTATAAGTTTGTACGCCTGTAGAACTCAAAAGGAAGAAAAAGAAAAAAACAGACTCCTTATTTCCATACCTATTGATCCATAGTTACAACTTGCCCCAGACTTGAAGAACTCACTCGATCAATGGGAACCTCACGGAATATGTCACCGTGCAGCCTCTGGAACCGTAGCTTCAAGTGAGAATGTGACATGATGAACGAAGCTAGGCATGCACTTCGCTTCTTAAATTGACAAGTTTCCCCTTTGTTAGGTTTCCCTTGTTATTGGGAGCCCGTTTTCTCTTGCTTCTAACACTCGCCCCCTCAAAACTCTTCCAGTTCATTTCCCCTCCAATATCCCCTCGTTAATGCTGTTCCCGACGCCTTTCGCTTCATTCACTTGTTCGCAGGAATCCTCTTTTTCTGCTCATTGCGCTCTTTCTTTCTCTGCCAATTTAGTCATAGCATTTATTTATGACTACTTTGTTTACAGGCATTGTCTTCATGAATGTTAAGGAATTGAGAGCTCTCCTCCTCTTCTCCTCTCTTCCCTCCCTTCTTCTCCCCACCCTTCTATCTCTCTCTCTCTCTCTCTCTCTCTCTCTCTCTCTCTCTATTTAATTTGTTAAAAAAAATTTGCCGACATTATTGAAAAGCATTGCCTTTGTAAAAGTGAACGAATTTAGATGTATTTGAATCTCTCTCTCTCTCTCTCTCTCTCTCTCCTCTCTCTCTCTCTCTCTCTCTGCCCATTTGATTCAAATAAAGTTTGTTTCGGAATTGTTTATAGGCATTAGCTCCATAACAGTTAATGGATTTAAACGTATTTGAAAGGAAAGTCTCGTTTTCTCTCGCAACCCATCTCCCTCACTTTCTCTCTGTCAGCCAACGTTTAGGGGCATTGCCTTTATAGCATTCAGTGGATTTGTTGTATTGGACAAGACTCACTCTCTCTCTCTCTCTCTCTCCCTCTCTCTCTTTGCCATTTTAGATTTGTGTCGGAATGTTTAGTGACATTTCTCTCTCTCTCTCTCTCTCTCTCTCTCTCTCTCTCTCTCTCTCTCTCTCTCTCTTTTTTGATAGTATTACAAACAGGATCTCTCTCTCTCTCTCTCTCTCTCTCTCTCTCTCTCTCTCTCTCTCTCTCTCCCATGAGGGTTTCGTATCGAAAAATGGTCGAAATGTAAACACAATACTTAAGATCTATAATATCTGGCATTGGAGCGGATGCCAGGGATGAAGGAGGCGCCTGTCATGACAAGATCGGACGTGTGAGAAGCTCTTCTAGTCCACTGGTTCAGGATGAATGGCCAGGGTAAATTGTAAATCTCGGTTGAAGCCTGTTTGGGCTGTAATGCTCTCGGTTTCAGTCGTTCGTCATTTCAGCTGACGAATGACAGATTGACCTAAAGTATTAATTTCGTTCAATTGAAGACTGAGCTAATCTAGAGATGGAGAATGATCTAAGAGTTTTTCATATCTTTTTCCTCGAAGTCCCAATGATTACTCTTCTGAGGAACCCAGTCATCAGTGCCCTTTATTTATTTGTTTTTTTATTTATTCATACGACAGTCATATCGTCACAGGGGTAGAGTTATCCAAATATTACATTCTCCGATATTTTATCACTTTTAAATAATTGGTCGAAATAACAGCCACCAGACTTGCACGTTCGGTGACTTGTTTCTTTCCCACCACCGCCATGCTTTGCATTTCTCCTCTCCGTTGGCCGTTGTCAGTGATTTTTCAGGTTTCTTCTTCTCTTCTTTCCTCCAGCAAACATCGGTCTCTCATAGTAAAACTGATTGTTGGAGTTTAAATTGCTCAAGAGAAACTAGGCCACCTGTGACTACGCCTTCGCTTTGAAATGGCCAATGTTTCCCAACGTTTTCCGTCCCCTCCTCTCTCCCTCCCGTCCATTCACACCCTCATGAGATAATTCCCCATTCACATCTAGCCACTGAACCACAGATCCTCCTGAACGGCGCCGAGCATTGCAGTGATCGTTCATAAAGCGGCTGAGGACTATCACGTGGGCGTCGCAGCCTCGCATCCATCAGGAGCCCTGATATTTCCTCCTGACCTTTGGAGCGCGTTCACGCCGCCGCAACTTTATTATAGGAGTCAATAAAATAAGCCCAACTACGCCATTAGCTGCCTTAAACGTACCGATCTTCAGTGCCTCTGTTGTTCTGGGCTAGGAAATGGGTCTTCGGAGGAATGTTGGGGTCGTTGCCCCCACCACCCCTAACCCCGCTCCCTCCCTCCCTCCCTTCTTTCTCTGGCAAGGAGATATTTTAGGATGAAAATGTCCAAAGCCAAACGCGTTTACGTGTATGTGTGTGTGTGTGTGGTTATGTGCTTAAGTGGCGATGAGAGAGAGAGAGAGAGAGAGAGAGAGATACATTTATACGACACTTTTTGTTTTTATTTTAAGGCTTGGTAAATTTCCTCAAAGAGTTCTTTATGGTAGTTTGAGACCAGTTGCTTCGTCTAAGAAACAAAAGCAAACCCTAACTGAGCATGACTGTTTAAAGATTGAGAGAGAGAGAGAGAGAGAGAGAGAGAGAGAGAGAGAGAGCTTATATATAAAGGTAAACTTTATGTTTTTGGTATTCCTCCTCTTTCACTCGTCAGATGAAAGGAAAAGTCACCGGGTAATCGAAGGCGATTTATGAGGGAAATTCCGGAAGGTCAATGAACATGTCGCTAATGAGAAATGGTACCTGAACTGCATAGCAAATAGGGTATTCGCCGAAGATTGTCGTAAATCGTGTTCATTACGCTGCAGTTACGTTATATTAAAGGACCAAACTTCATTTCACAATGACAGTGTTTCATTGAATTGATGGATGTTTGTACGTTGGATTCATGTTTATTTTTTATCGTAATATGTCAAATTTAGATTGATTTTTATAAGAAGTATTGTAGCAAGGGCGTAAAGCTCATGGAAACATAAGGAACCTAAGAAGAAGCCCGAAGTTTAAAAGGGAACAGAATCAATGTGGCATATTTCCTGGTTTCCTTTAGCTACTTGTAAGCTGTGCATTTTCTCCTGAACGCGTGTTTTAAGGTAAA
>NC_087206.1:54334104-54336604 GCF_015104395.2 Macrobrachium nipponense
AAACATTGTCGAGGCACAAATGAGATACACTTGAAAAGAAAGTTACAAGGTAAGCAAAAAGATCAAGAATACCAGGTGGATAATTGTCAGAAAGGTAAAAATCAAAGAGATAATCCAGGATAATCGGGGATCACACGGTCACAAACTAAAACAGACTTAACCATGAGAGAAACGGAATCTTACCCATACAAAGTCCAAAAGCATTTATACAACTGAATACATTAATTTTGTTGCTTATATTTATTTACAACTTTTTTCATTATGAAGACATCGAGTTTAAACAAACTAAGAATAGAATTTAGTACACGTCTATTGCTTGATTTGATGACACAAGATTCAATTATATTCTTTTTAACTGTGCCGCTACACGGCATCATGTATCTTCTCTGATTCCAGTTAATAGGATGATCTAAATCTCTTATATGTACGAATAATGCATTCGATATTTGACCAGTTCTCACTGAATATTGATGCTGTTTGATTCGTTGTGAAAGTGATTCTCCAGTTTGTCCGTAATATATTTTACCACACTATTTTACAAGGAATTTCTTATATGCCGCCAGAAACATCTTAAGGAAAATTCTTTATTACTAAATTCTTAACATTAATGTTGCTGAAATAACATTTATGTCGAAAAGCTTTAAAATTCTATGAATTTTTAAAATCCTTTCATCATACGGTAATTTGAGAATGTTATGCTTACTAAATTCAAGTGTGTCATTAGTTAAATCAAATGTTTTCGTAGCTCTTTTTCCATGCTACATCTACAAAAGTCCTTGCGTATTTAAGTTTCAAGACAATATCATAAATAGTTTTAATCTCAGTGTCAATAAACTGCAGGCTACAGACACGCAGAGCTCTTAAGATAATCCAAGAAAAAAACCGAGAAGTTAACATTTTGAAAGTGACTGGAATCCAAGAAAAAACAGAGAAGTTAACATTTTGAAAGTGAGTGGAATAACAATGAACAAAAGAGGCAATGTTAGTTGATTTTCGAAAGACTGAAAAGGTGAAATTTCTATCATTTTTATGGACTTACATCAATAAAATTCAATTTACAATTTCTTTCTTCCTCTCCACTAAATTTTAAAGAAAGGACTAAATTATTGAGCTTAATCAGAAATTTCAGGGGACTTGTCTGTATATGTAAGATTTCTGACACGAAGGAAGAACATGGCTTCTAAGTGACTGAGAAACGGTGAAAATCCCGAAAGCTTAGCATAATGTTTGTAGATGAATGACCGTGATGGTTATTTGATGGCATAATATTGGCAGAGGAGGATCGCTGGAGTGCAGTACTCGTCGTTGCACCTGATACAATTTCACTTTTATAATTGAGTTACCCTTCTAAACAAGTCTACAACTTGTTACATGTCAGAGTTTCATGTCAAGAGCCATGATGACTATTTTCTAAAATGTGAAAGGGATGCTTCTCCACTTCTTACATTTGTCGCCTGTACGTAGAGCTCGAACCCGTTTCCCGAGAAGAGTTCGAGCCGGTGGTGGGTGAGCACTTGACAGAGGATGTGGAGTGAATGCGTATCCTGTCCTCCCCACACATCATCCGACGGGAACTGGAGTCTTCCCAGAAACGATGCTTGGCAATAAAGGATCATTTAAAATGCGGAGAATAGCGAGAAAACGACTGTATGAGAGCGGCAAATAGATTAATATTAAGGGTTCACAGCAAAGCGGTTTTCAGAGATTAAAGAGGACCTGACGGTACAGAGATCAGTTCGGTGGAATCAGCCTCCTGTTTAAGAGCGTATGTTGATCACCACCATGGAGAACCGATGGGGAGGAGCAGAGTTATTTGAGGGTGATTTCACTATTGTGGCTTTCTTTTTAAGTGCGTGGAGATGAACTTGGGTAAGTTTTGGCATCCATCAGAGCAGGATTTCTTTGTGTGGAAGAGCATGTAATAGGCGTCAAGGATAAAAGGGGCGAGACATTGCTCAAGTATTAGGCAGAGCCCTCTGTTTCGTTAGTGATGTTTCTCCGATTAGAATTCGCCCAGCGGGAAATATTCAAGAGACAGAGCTTTATTAAGAGTAAGAAGAGAGAGAGAGAGAGAGAATTGTGACTATTTTTGGCCATGCTCAATATAGTTAACGTTGCGGCAGCTATTTTCGGCAATCTCTCGTTCATTAGGTTAATTTGGGTTAATGAGAGGTGCTCTCTTTCTCTCCGCCTCCCGATCCCGTGACTGTTTCCCGTATTTACTAGTTGTTTTTGAATTTCACTAATGGGACTTCGCTCTCGGCAACAGACATTGCATTTGACTGTCGCATGGAGAGGGGCCTTTTTTCTGTTTTCTGTTCCGTAAATTTCCTTCTTTATTATATGGAGATGTAAAATTTATTGTCACCATTCATAAGGACCCTATTATGCTGAACAGCTCACTAATATTAAATGTAAATTGTAATCTCAGAGGCGCTTTCTCCTGTTTATTTTTTGTGCCCTGACGATACCTGAGAAAGCGCTTGGTACTGACCTTCTG
>NC_087206.1:54341604-54356604 GCF_015104395.2 Macrobrachium nipponense
TCAATTTATATATATATAAATTCCTAAGGTCACACATATATATATGTATATGTATATATACACACACGCACACACACACACACAATATATATATATATATATACACATATACTATATATACATAAACATATATATATATATATAGTATATATATATATATATATATATATATATATATATATATATATATATATATATATATATATATTATTATATATATTATATATATATTATATTATATTCATATATATATATATATATATAATATATATATTATATATATATATATATTCATATATATATATATATATATATATATATATATATATATGTATATTAATACATATATATATATATATATATATATATATATATATATAATATATATACATACACATACAGAGAGAGAGAGAGAGAGAGAGAGAGAGAGAGAGAGATGATTTATGTCGCTTAGTTTGACTTTTTCCCCGGCACCGTTTGTGAACGTCAAGTATTACGGGATAAAAAAAAGAGAGCGCTGGAGCCAACCGGCGAATATTTTTGCATATGTCGCTGTCACGGATATTAATAACATTATTGTACATCATAGTCTGTAATGTCCCTACCCGACGCATTAAATTCTGTTACATTGATTGTTTTGATAATATGCGAGTCATTGTTTTGCGAAATGAGAAACTATTTGTAAATGTGGCATTTACTGCATTTGTTTCCATCCTCGGAAGTGAAGTGAGTTTCTATTTGATTCTCACATAAATTATAATCAGAAAATGAGAACAGACCTTTTTGGGTAAGAAGTCCTGTCTGTCTGCCCCCACCCTCTCTCCAACCCCTCTGGGAGGGTTTGTGTAAAATGTGTGTCATGCACCCGCATCTGTCTCCGTACCTCAGCGGCCACTCCACAAAGACCCTTGTTGCTTCAAGCCGCCTCACGCTGTAGGAATGTAGCATTCCATCCCTTTGTAACAGGGGGAGGGCGTTATTTTGGGTCCCTGTAATCCACTGCTATCTCCCTTGGGTGACCTTGGAAATGCGCTTTTAGTAGCCGAGAGGTTTTGCTAACTCCTCTACATATTTTCTTTTCTCGCCGATTCCATTGTTCCCATCTTATCTAGAAAGAAAGAGATAGAAAGAGACAGGTCATCTCTCTCAAGTGATTCCGTGCTCTTTTCCATCGTTTAATTGGCAGTTTTCAGGCCTAATGGTATTTTCCGCTGGTCACAGCAGGGCGTTGAGTATGTTATTTAATCATCCTTTTCCGTAAATGAACGAGGCAGTTAGTAAAGTCAAGGGCTCCGTCATGCTGTTGGCTTTAGTATTGGTTTCCGATTCTCTCATTTTTGTGTTCAATTGCCAGTGCAGCATTTCCTATGCACACGTGCTTAACGTGCGTGCTCTTGGGTTTGCACGATTGAGCATTTAAATATTAAGTTGGTGGTTTTAACTTTATAACTGCTAAAACTTGTCTGACTAATGTTTGAACTGATTTACTGTAAAATGATTTGATCGGACTGAGGGTATAGAGCTGCCGGTTTATTTGTGCAGGATGAAGGTACTACACATGTATAAAATTGTGTGCACACATTAATTTACATGTTTAATTTACATTTTTTACATATTTTAATTTAGTATCTCAGAAGAACCTATATTAAATGGGATTCAGGAGCTCAGTTTGATTTTATTAAACAATTCACTTTAAATGGGCACTTGTGCTGCAGGTTTTATTCAGAAAGAAGTTCAATTGCGTGGAAAACATCAAAATGAAAAAATGAATATTTAGGCTCCGTGCTGACGATGGAAAGAAAGATGCTAAATTTTCTCTTGACGTCTGTTTTTTTTTATCCTTGCATACGTAATCAAAGATATGATTCATAGTTATATTCTAGCTAAACTGGATCATTCCTTAATAGCTTAACAATGAAACTTTCTGAATCTTTATATATTAACATTTAAAATCATACTCAGTATTTCATGATCTCTAGATTTATATCCATCTTATTTAATAATCAAATTATCATCATTTTGATAATAAAGAACTCTTGGCACTGGCTTCTTCTGTATATATCACTTTGAATATTCGTCTATACGTGCGTACTTGCGTGTATATATATATGATATATGTTATGTATACATATATATATATATATATATATATATATATATATATATATATATATATATATATATATATATATATATATATATATATATATATATATATATATATATATATATATATATATATATATATCTTTACACATGACAGGAAGTCACTTTAAATTTAAATATTTTAGACTCTAAAACTGCGAATAGTAATCTCCGGATAGAATATCCATAGAGGTGCGCAATAAATCTTTTGCAAAAAGAGCTAACGATTTTACTTTGCAGCACTAACAATCCCCACCCTCCCCACCACCACCGCAACCAATTTTTCCTCCCGAAATATTTAGTGGTCTTACAATCTTATGGTATAGGTAAATTGAAAGTTGTTTGAAAAATTAGTAATAGTTCGGTATTGTTATACTCGCCTCTAATTTTTTTTTTTTATATTGAATATTCAAATAATAGTTTCCATGAAGCAAATATCCTTCATCGATATCCTCATTTGAATTTGTAAATTGTTTCTCTTGTGATAATAGAAAAAGATTCATTTCTCATTCGATTTGTTTCTTAAGCTAAGACGGTCATTGAAAGTTAATTGAAATATGACATTGCCTCATCACTTGCCCTGGTCTGTGGTTTGACAAGGTAAATCTCATATGTGATTAGTCAGTCATACAGTTGGGTCATATTGTTCATTTTATCGTGAGAGTACCTCTAATGGTCAATTTCATTTGGTTTTGACATCAAAAAGTTACTTGGAAGTCTCGTGAGACAATGACAATATAGCGGCAAGAAGAAAGTGGGCTCTCTCGCTGGGTCTCTGGGTCTGCTTATTATTATTATTATTATTATTATTATTATTATTATTATTATTATTATTATTATCATGAAGCTCTTAATTTAGCGATTTACTTACACTTGGTTACGCCTACTCCTTTGAGCATTGAAAGTGAAATCTCGGGAGAAAACATAACAATTTCTAGGTGGACTTAAAATCCAAAAGTGTGATGAAACTGAGAAACTCAAGTGCCTTTGTTGACTTGAAATTAAAAAACAATACATGCACTACGCCACGGCAACGAAGTCAGGATTAGTATTAAAGTTAGGGTGAAGCAGTCACGGATTAGGTCATTCAGCAGCAGCGGATACGCTGATAGCTTAACTGCAAACAGATAGGCTCCCGTTCTGGCTGTTATTATTATTATTATTATTATTATTATATTATTATTAGGGGTTATTATTATTAGGGAAAAACTCTATCACGAGAGTATATATAATGTTCTAAAGGGTCCACAATAATACAAAGTGTAAAAAGTCCGTGTTCATCTTCAGTCCACTTGGACTTTACAGTCCAAGTGGACTGAAGATGAACCCAGGGAAGGGTTCGAAAGCTTTCTGTAAAGTCTTCAAAATTATACACGGACTTTTTACACTTTGTATTATTGCGGACCCTTTAGAACATTATTATTATTATTATTATTTTTTTTTTTTTTCTCTATCACAGTCCTCCAATTCGACTGGGTGGTATTTATAGTGTGGGGTTCGGGTTGCATCCTGCTCCTTAGGAGTCCATCACTTTTCTTACTATGTGTGCCGTTTCTAGGATCACACTCTTCTGCATGAGTCCTGGAGCTACTTCAGCCTCTAGTTTTTCTAGATTCCTTTTCAGGGATCTTGGGATCGTGCCTAGTGCTCCTATGATTATGGGTACGATTTCCACTGGCATATCCCATATCCTTCTTATTTCTATTTTCAGATCTTGATACTTATCCATTTTTTCCCTCTCTTTCTCTTCAACTCTGGTGTCCCATGGTATTGCGACATCAATGAGTGATACTTTCTTCTTGACTTTGTCAATCAACGTCACGTCTGGTGTTTGCACGTATCACCCTATCCGTTCTGATACCATAGTCCCAGAGGATCTTTGCCCGATCGTTTTCTATCGCTCCTTCAGGTTGGTGCTCGTACACTTATTACTGCAAGGTAGCTGATGTTTCTTGCACAGGCTCCAGTGGAGGGCTTTTGCCACTGAATCATGCCTCTTTTTGTACTGGTTCTGTGCAAGTGCCGGGCATTCACTTGCTATGTGGTTTATGGTTTCATTTTTCGTATTGCACTTCCTACATATGGGAGAGATGTTATTTCCGTCTATCGTACTTTGAACATATCTGGTTCTTAGGGCCTGATCTTGTCGCCTGTTATCATTCCTTCAGTTTCCTTCTTGAGCTCTCCCCTCTGTAGCCATTGCCAATTGTCATCGCTGGCTAGTTCTTTAGTCTGTCTCATGTATTGTCCGTGCATTGGTTTGTTGTGCCAGTCCTCTGTTCTTTCTGTCTTTCTCCTGTCTCTGTATATTTCTGGGTCTTCGTCTACTTTTATTAGTATTATTATTATTATTTTATTTTGTTAAAGATGATGGTAGCATCATGGAATTGATTTTATATATGGTCTTTTCAATTCTTCTTATTATTCTCTTCTCATCAGGGCTGATATTTGCTAATAGCTGGCCGATGTTCATATCTTGGTTAAAGAAATGTTTTCTAAAAATACTAATTTATTGTTATGATAACAAAAGTGATTAACAAATCTTAGTAATGGAATTCCAACGTTTTCCAACCGTATCATCGGTTCATTTTCAAGGAAAGGTGAGCGTGAACTGATTGGAATGGGGTCGTTCGGCGGTATTTATTGTGTCCCAGGTGCTCTGTCTGATGGGCGCTGCGTTTTCATTGGCTGAACAGAGGATTAAGTCCCCTGAGTCAAGCCGTCTTGCAGAGGTGGAAGCTCGCTCACTGCCCTCTTCGCGTGCGGACGCTGGAGACTGGGAGCATAGTATTGGGCAGGGGCACCTGATTGGTCCGTTCGATCGGCTCTATGGTGCCGGCGGGCAGCGCCCTACGTGCCACCGTCGGGAGGAGTGAAGTCTCTTGAGTGGTGTTAAGGCTGGGTCTCTCCTTCCCGATGTGTAGGGCCTCTAAGAGGCGGAGGCGACGGTGGTCTGCTGCCTTATCGATAATACCAATATTAGGAATAATGTCCTTCCGAGTTATCCTGGTATTGTGGACGTTTTTGCATGATTTATGGATGGCGCCTTCCTGAGCGTGGCAGGATATCCTCTTGGAAAATCGCATCGTCATACCAATGTAGGCGCCGGGCATCCCCGGACAGGGCATTTGTATTGGTAGACAACGTTAGTTTCTTGAGAGGGTCCTGCATCACAGGGGCTGGGTTGTTTTTCATAATCAGGCCACTGGTCTTCTTGCTTTTATAGTAAATGATCAATTTTACTTTTTTCGCACTGATGCTGCCATCATCTTTAACAAAACATGTTTAAGAGAGGGTCTCCTACCTTCAAATTATTATTATATTATTATTATTATTATTATGTAAAGTCGTAACCAGGCACCTTCGGAAGAATATTGTTCTGAGATGATCAAAAGCTATATCCGGATCGTTGTCCAGTTTTCACAAATGATGTTTGCAATTATTTGAAGTAGTTATCTCATTGATTTCGAAGGGGATAATGTAAATGGAGGAAAAAACAAATAAATAGCCTGGCGAAGGTAGCTAATTATCTGCCAAGAATAAGCCCTAGGGAAAAGGGTCTTTAAGTAAGTTATTTTTATCACGAGAAATACATGGAGTGGTGGTCATTAGTTTTAAAGTTATTTATTTCTAATGAGCTTTAATTATTGAATTCCCATTTCAAATAGTCTGTCATGAATAGACGAAATGAAATGCAATGAATAAAGCATAGTTAACTGTAAATGGAACAGAAGTAGAATATACAGTAGTTAGTAAACTCTGTAACCAAAAGTTTCTATTTGGGTTCGTATATCTTAGATTTTAGGTCAGCGAAAGTAGTCATTGTAAATACGAGGAAATTCATTTTAGCTCTCCACAAGGGAGGGATTTTCTGAGCATGTTGTGGTGTATACTTATTTCACATTTTTGGAACAGAAAAAGTATGTACAATAAGTAGAATATAGTCTTAATTTGAAAGAATGTAACCAGTAGCTTTCCTCATAAGAGCTATTAGCTCTTGAGAGAGAGAGAGAGAGAGAGAGAGAGAGAGTAAAGTCGACTGTTATACCATGATGCATACAGGGTGCCATTAACTCTTCCCGAAACGTTACCAAAGTCTCATGACCATTGTAATCACACGTTGTCAAGTCGGTTGTAGGTAGGTAGGTACGTAGGTAGATGTTCCTGGAAACCGTTGAGGTCGAAATAGGTAGTTGTGAGCGTTTTTCCTATTTCGTTTCATATGAGTAGCTATGTAGGCTATTTTGACGTCAATTTTTGTGACAGTATCCTTGACAGCCAAAACCTTTATGAAAGATAGTTTTGTTATAATAGCGATTGTCATAAACAAACCTGCGGAACGGCCTGTGGATCGGGTTAGGCTCTATAGTGGAACCTGGGAGCTGTTAATATCTCTCTCTCTCTCTCTCTCTCTCTCTCTCTCTCTCTCTCAGAACCCTGAAGAACAGGTTAGAATGTTAGAAGGGGATTCCAAGGGGCAATGGGTTGGAGAGAGTGGTAGAATCAGAACCCAGGATTGGGAAGCATAAACAAGAGAGTTATGGCATCTCGGATGATCGCTAACGTCTGAAGGCAGTCTTCTGTTGGCAATTGTCCATAGAGACATCTAGAATGAGGCTGGAACAAGGGATGGCAGATGGACGTTTTGGGAGAGAAAAATATAGTGGTCACAAAAAAGAATAGATAGGGCGAGAGATGGGAAGCATCTGAAGTGAAAGGAAAGACTAACAATGTCGGAGAGACGAGAATAATGCACCCGGAAGTCAATTTTGAAAGTTTGTTACAGGAAATCCTGCATAATTCACAGTACTAAGTGGCCTAATGATCAAGTCATTCATTTTTTATCAGATACATATCCAACTGTAATAGCCACAATGCCCTCTTGCCTTCTTGAATTCTTTGATATCTTTTTTTGTGGGGGGGCGGGTATGCGCTTGTCAGTACAAACCCTGAAGATCCAATTTCAAAATTTTTTTTAAAGAAATTGTGATGTCCGGTACCGGGGAACGAACCCGGGTCCCATAATCACAAAGAGGTCACGTGGTCAGGTCGGCAACGTGACCTCTTTGTGATTATGGGACCTATGTTCGTTTCCAGGTACCGGACATCACAATTTCTTTAAAAAATTTCTTTGAACTTGGATCTTCAGGCTTTGTAGTGACAAGCGTATCCAAAAAAGATCAAAGACTTCAAGAAATTAAGAGGGTATTGTGGCTGTTACAGTTGCATATATATATATATATATATATATATATATATATATATTATATATATATATATTAATATATATATATGCGAATACCACAGGAAAATGACAGTCAGAAATCCAAGTGTTTCGTCTTTACTAAGACATTGTCAAGGAACGTCTTAGTAAAGACGAAAGCGCTTGGATTTCTGACTGTCATTTTCTTGTGGTATTCAGTTATGTAATGAAGTCACGTGCATCTACTGTAGTTTTTTAAGCATATATATATATATATATATATATATATATATATATAGATAGATAGATAGATAGATAGATAGATAGATAGATAGATAGATAGATATAGATAGATAGATAGATAGATAGATAGATAGATAGATATATGTATGTATGTATTAATTTTTTATGAGAAGCAAGGACACCAACGATGTGATAGTTTGAGTTCAGTTTGGTAGACAATCTGTCGAAAGGAAACCGACCTTCAGGGTTCCTAACAAATAAATAATACAAGGAAGAGTCTGTTACTTTGAGTAATTTTATTGATTCTTTTGTAAAGGTTTGTGTGTTAGTAATTGTTAATAGCTATTCTGAACATCGAAAAACTGATAACCCCTCTCATTTTGTTATCCGTCATAAAATTATAAGATTGTTATTTTCGGTGTAATGAAGTTATGGAAAATGACCAGCTGTTGTATATTTACCTTTTTTTCAATGAAATTTCCAAGCAAACCAAGTGGTTAATAATATGATGACGTGGTAGAATACATAATCTATGATAGTAAAATCCGAGTGGATCGGATCTTGTTTGTCCTTCCCCGGGTGACAGAAGTGGAGACATGACACAGCCACCACCCCCGACAAACCGGTTGTCCAGGACGGGTTAGGTAGAGGAACGGGAGGGCAGGGTAGACATCCATCCTCTTCCTGCAAAGCTGTTTGTCTGCACAGATTGGGGCGGGGTAGGTAGGGGATTGGAATGGAAGGATACCAGAGCGCGTACCGCGCAGCAACGAGCTCGATTCTGAATACTCTTCATGCCACATTTTCTGCGATAACTTTGTTTTTGTCTAACTAAATTCCAACTGAACGATTGTCAAGGTAATTTCCTGCTAATGAGATGTAGATCTTTAGTAGCTATGCTAGAATCTATCTATATATTATATTTTCTGACCGCAAAATGGAGAACTTCAGTAGATAACATAAAATCTTGTATGCGTGACAAGAAATTACATACACACAGTTACATGGCGAGGGATTCTGAGTTGATTTATACATGGTAAGAGTTGAATTGCGAGGTAAAGGATTGCAATTATGATATTTTTATTATATGGGAAGTAATTTCATTTGAAAGAATAAAATGATAACCAATTTTAGGCTTTCTTCATGACCTTGGGCACCTGCCATGACAAGTATATGGCAAGGGATTCCAAAAAATTCAAAATGCTGTTACTCGTCAATCTAGCTTTTGCATAAACGGTTCTGATACAAAACAGAAATGTTTTGCCAGCGGATTAAAACTTTTGGACAACGTGATTTTCATAATAGGTGCGATAATGATTCCATTATGAGCCTTTCCCTTTCAAAAACCTCCTCGGACGATACAGTCTATTAATATGGAAATGAGTGCATATTCAGATCAAGTCTCTCTCTCTCTCTCTCTCTCTCTCTCTCTCTCTCTCTCTCTCTGTCGGCTCACTGAATGACGTGTTTTGTCAAAAGATGCAAATGAGGGTCATTTGAAGCGATTTATGTTTTACCTATAGATTTTTGAAATTTTCTTTAAGAATGCCATTTAACATAAAGTGTGGCGAGTAAGGGAGGAAAGTTATGGTTTTGTTTAAAGGCTGAAAACTCTTAATTTCGAAGAAATCTTAATATGGATATATAGCCAAGATTTTGACAACATAAACAATGACTTAATTACTATGAGATGTAATAGAATCTTTTTATTTCCTGAAATACTGTCTTCCAAAAAATTATTTAAGTTGTATAATAATGTCTGAAAATCAAAGGGCACCAAGATAGACTTCGGCATAACATGCAAATGATAGATGGTTGAGTAGGTAATAAATTCACCTGGGTTAGGTATTGTTCAGTGTTTTGGTGCCAGGTCGTAAAGAATGAATTTTTACTCGTAAACAGATTATTTATTTAGTGATAGACACAGAGGTTATAATGACCGTGGTTATAGCAGTCGAATTCTTTAGCAGTCAGTCGAAGTCAACATTAATATCTCAATTTGGTTCCAAGCTGATGTAACAACGCCCATGGCCATTGGCACGGATTGCTGTAGCAGCCCAATGTGCTCCGAGTAGAGAATTTTCTCTGTACCAACTGGTGGTGGTTTTTCATGCTGCGTCTAACTAGATATAGTAACTTCTCTTTTTATTATTTTTTTTTCTAGAATGTCATAAGATTGACATAAGCAATTTTAAAATCGACTCGTCCGAAAGTGCCTGGAAGCTAGAAAAATACATCAGTTATTAATATGATGAAAAACTCATTAATATTCGACATTATTTTAGAAGTTATCTTATTTTTCGAGTCTGTAGAAATATATATATATATATATAATATATATATATATATATATATATATATATATATATATATATATATATATATAAAATACCTCAACTATCTGTAAGTATTTTCATGATTTAAAATTATTGAATCTTTATTATTTTCTACTTTACAGAACCTAATTACTTTATCCTTGTTAATGCTGCTCTTAACCTGGTATTGTGTCAGCTCGGCCTCTTGCTTGCACCAACATCCCATATTTTTCTCTTCTCTCTCAATTTCTTCTTATGCTTCACAGTGTTAGTGGTTCTACAGTCCCTTTTCTTTTATATACACTTAATTATTTCACTATATTCAGCTTTCTTGCTCTCATGGATTTTTTTTATTACGTTCCACTTACTTTTGCTGTATTGTCACGATTTTATTCTTACCCTGTATTCCATTTTTTCTCCCTCTTCTTTCACAGTTACCTCTGTTGCATTTTACATATATTCTGATTTCGTTGGATATTTCCTTTCCTTATAGTTTCTTCCGTTTTTTCCCTTCAGTTCCCTTTTGCGTTTTCCCTATATTCTGCTTTCCTTGGATCTTTCCTTCTCCCACAGCTTCTTGTGTTATCTTTTCCCAATACTCTAAACCGAACACTCATTCCGACGCGAGCACTCGGAGGGATCTCTGAAGAAAAGTTCGGGGAATTTTCGCGGTTTGTTTTGGAAGAAAAGTATCCGGCACAAAAAGTTTACTGGTATTTTGAGAAGTTCGTTCTTGAGGAGTTCCAGAAACAGAATGCGTACAGATATTTTGTTCGTTTTCCTCGGTGCATTTACGATTCTTGAAGGAAAACCTCCTTTCCGAGGAGGTTTTCCGTTTACGTATGATCGTGTCAGAAGCGGATTAAGGAAGCAATTTACCGAAGGCAGCGCACGCAAAATTTTAATATATATATATATATATATATATATATATATATATATATATTATATATATATATATATATATAGATATATATATATATATCTATATATATCTATATATATATATATATATATATATATGTATATATATCTATTTATACACGTGTGTCTTTCTGAGAGAGAGAGAATGAGAGAGAGGGAAAGATCGAAAGATTATGTTGGTATTGTTCTTGCTGTTATGAGAATGCAGGTTTAATCGCAATTCTGGTTGAAAATTATGAATTTAATTATCTGATATTAGGTCTTAATAGAGGTAGAGTAAAAAAACCATCCCTCTTCCATCCTCCCTCCACCCCCAGCAAAGGTCAAGTGGGGAAAGTAGGAGAAAGCATGGGTGGGAAAACCATTTTTTAGTGTTAATTCCAATGTCTAGTGGTCAAAGGTCTGGGCATTGCTTTTAATAAAAGAAGCTCTGCTGTTAGGCCTACGGTATTATCTTTGGGCCTGTTTCGGTAATAGTGTTCATAAACTGTAAAGGAGATTGTTTACTTATTTGATGATGCTTCCCGTAATATGTTTACTTTTGCCTTAGATTTGGTTAGTTGTGTTTGTCTGGGTAACATGATTATGGATGGCGTGGACCCCGGTTGCCAAGGGAGAAACTCGCTTGTTTTCATGTTTTTCACATTTGTTCGCTTTTTGGATTCCTTGTTTCGTGTGATAGGAATACCTCGAGTACGCAATAAGCTCATACTTTATTTCATATTTTGCCCATCATAAATAGAGACTTTGGAGAGACTGGGGACATAGAATGTCTTTCGTCGGAAACGCTTTGGAATCTGGACTTTAGTTACTCATGATGCTGAAAGTTATCAAAACATTGGGGATTTTTTTGTTAGCAAGAGCTGCCGTTTAATGTGATCTAATGTGGTTCTATCAGAGAGTTCTTGGAATTGTTGATACGTCAAAGTTACACGGGCTGTCATTAGTTAATTAATTTCGTTCTTTCAATATTAATAGTACCACTATCAATCGGAATATTAATATCGTAGTTAAATTTGTCAGATGGATATGATGCTCTCTCTGTCTATATATATATATATATATATATATATATTATATATATATATATTATATATATATAGATTATATATATGTATGTATGTATATATGCATATGTATATCACAGAGACACGCAAAATATACTCATTCTTTTCAGTGGTTTTTTATATGAATGTAGGCTACACGGAGCAAATACGTAATTGGGGAATATTGTAAAATAGATTCATTGTCGAGCCCGCATATTAGAGCTCAGAGTCGAATGAAGTTGAGTTTTCTTTATTCTCGCCTAACATACAAACTCACACCTGCACTCTTGTAATTATTCATTCGTATCGATATTAATTCACTGGATTTTCCATTTATCCATTTGGTTCTTTCTAAAGAATTCAGACGATTATTCAAGTCGCTCACTTTTATTTATGCTGTTATTGCCTCCGTCTATTCGGGGAAACAAAATATTTTCCCCTTTATCTATACAGTTCTTTTATTTATTTCGTCCTACATTTAACCATTCAGTCACTTATTAATCTATTTGCTTTGTTATTCGTTTAGGTTTGCTTTTCATCACATATTTATTTATTTATTCATATTTTATTCACTCATTCACATGTTCACTTAAATCTGACTCATGTTGAGATTTTCACTGTTGGTGAGATTTTATGTGATGTGACGTTCCTTCTGAAGACTCCCTCGAGGATTTTGATATTTATATACGCCATTCTCTCTCTCTCTCTCTCTCTCTCTCTCTCTCTCTCTCTCTCTCTCTCTCTCTCTTGTGCGTCTTTGTGTCTCTTCAAACACTTTAAATTATGCAGCATTACGTGACAGCAGAGCTCTTTTCTCATGCTCAGTATTTTATTGTCTAAGTTGATATTCATTTTCTTCATTTTCTTCCAACATATTAGTTTCATGTTAATAAAGGATTTACCATCGTATACGAAAGTAGAAAAACCATAAATAATAAAATGAAAACCGTTTTACCATTAAAGAGAAAACCCGAGGGATTCTTGAGGGGAAAATGATTTTTAAACAAAATGCCTGGGAATATCTTATTATCTCTGGGCCATTAAGAAAAAAGAAAGGCAATATTGTGGATCATTGATCTGTGTATATTTATGTATGCATGAAGGGTTGAGGATCATTTCACTTAAAAATCCATCAGTCACTTATAACTCCAAGGAAACCAAAGCAATTCCATCGCACATCTATGATAATAAAATCCTAGTGGATCTTTCATGTTTGTCCGCCCCGGTTAGGGGCTGGGTATATAGGGGATCGGGAGGTTAGGGGAGAAACGACGTTCAGCGCCGGGTTCCAGCGCAGCAAAGCACATGGCATCAAGCTCGTAATACTATAATGATCTACGGTCGTCGGCAGCCGTACCTCCCAAGATTCACTTTATACTTAGCGCTAAAGACTCCTATAGCAAAGTTAGTTGAATACGTTAAAACCATTCCTATTTGATGCATTTTCTTATATATATATATATATATATATATATATATATATATATATATAATATATATTTCTTCTTTTTTTAATGCTCGTGGATGTTGGTTATAAAATTTAAGAGTTGATTATAAAGTCAGACTGCTGATCTATATACAAGACTTAACAGCAGTAAACAGTTATTCGACTCAAATCTATTCAGAGAGAGAGAGAGAGAGAGAGAGAGAGAGAGAGAGAGAGAGAGAGAGAGAGAGAGCAATCTCAAAGGCTAAAGTAAATGGGTAGATTGTCCAGAGCTAGAAGAGGAAAGCTAAACATTCAAGTCACAGTTTACACACTCTCTGTTTCCTTCCTTTTATTATTTCCTCCCACTTCGGCTCCATTATACCTTCAGGAAAGAAGAAAGGGCACTTGTTCTTTATTAAAACTAGAGTCGTTTTCACTTCTCTAAGACTTCAAGAGAGAGAGAGAGAGAGAGAGAGAGAGGATCATCATCGAAAATAAGATTTTTATATAATGGCTTGAAATATCTACGTATATACTTTTTCTTTTTGAACATACTTTGGACTTCAAGGAGTCAAAGGCCTGTATGCTTATGAACTTGCGTGCGAAGATATGACGATAGGGTGTTCCCTCCAGAATTTGGATCATTCGTCACTGGAGAGCGTCCAAAGCAGCCAGGGAGCCGTTATCAGTCCATGGAAGAGGATATTTTTTGGAACAGAAGTCTTTGAGAATCGCTTCATAAGCGATTCGACAGCCAACCTTTCCCAAACCTGGTTCTCTTGATTACTTTATGTGCTGTCTGAAATATGATTTCTCTTATTGATCTTAAAGGTGAAATCTCACTCTGATCTTAAGTCTCAGGGTTTCCCTATTATCCTCACCCTCCCTTCCTCCACTGCCGCCCCCCTCCCCTTCTCTCTCTCTCTCTCTCTCTCTCTCTCTCTCTCTCTCTCTCTCTCTCTCTCTCTCTCTCCCCAAGATCTGTCAATTAGCTGTTCGCTGTCGTTCTTTGTTACAGATATTTTTCATTTCGTCATCCTCAGTTTTCTTGGCGTTAGTATTAATTCTAGTACAAATAATATCCCAAGGAAGACAGATAACATTAATCCTTTTAGATTTAAGAATTAATTTTCCAATTAGTATGTATTTGGAGATGTGTGAGTCTAGTAGTTCCTTAGGCCTTTCGCATGTTGGAATATCCCACACCCACTAACGTATCACTAGCTTTCAGTGTTAATCAGTTATTTGTCAATTAGTTATTTGTGTTACTTTAAAACAATGACGTAACAACACCAGAGGTCTTCAACATTTTTATTTGATTTGATTTATGAAATTTAGGGTGTCAAGCAAAACTTTGCCTATTCAGCGCACAGGGCAGTAGCAAGAGGGAGGTAGAGTAGTTATACAATGGAATATTGGGCACCAGAAAAATAATGAAATGAACTACAACAATGTAGGGGTAGAACTGGGAGTTAACCCCACAGTTGCACTAAGAAGCAATAATTAGAGGTGTTGAACAGCAAGAAAGTACAATGCTGAAAGGTGTGCGTGGTTATGAGCCGAAGGCGTGAAGCAAACACCTTTAGTAATGCCTGCTGTGCCCACGTGAGGTGCACTGATAGCACTACCCATTACTGGGGTCATCGGCTGTTTGGATTTTTCCTTTGGATGAAGAGATTTGTTATAACATCGACC
>NC_087206.1:54361604-54389104 GCF_015104395.2 Macrobrachium nipponense
GTACTAAGAAAAGTAGTCTATTGATGTTTAGAAAGAGGGAAGTACCAGAGAAGTTGGCAAGGTTAGTGAAGATGATAGATGAGGGGGCAAAAACCACTGTACAGACAAAACATTGGGAGACTGAGGCATTTCCTGTAGAGGTTGGCCTCCATCATGGATCAGCTTTGAATCCATTCTTGTTGCTCGTCGTTATAGACACTTTGACATCAGAATTAAGGAACAGCGAAGAACTGTGGGAACTGATGTTTGCTGATTTAGTCATTATAGCAGACACAGAATAGCTGCAAGAAAGGTTTATAGCATGGAAAGGAGCCCTACAAAGGAAAGGATTGAAAGTGAACGTGGGAAAGACAGAGTTAATAATTAGTAGTAAAGGACATGAAGAGGTAAACATTCAAGTGGAAGATGGTATAGTGCTAAAATAGATCAATGAGTATAACTACTTAGGATCAATAATAACAGAGAAGGGTGGTGTTGGGAAAGCATTGAGACAGAGAGCGTAAGAAGCATGGCGGAAATGGAGAAAAGTAACTGGAGTTGTTTTTAGACAAGAAAGTGCCATTAAGGCTCAAAATGAAGATTTTGGACTGTTATCGGGCCCTTACTATTATATGGGGCAGAAACTTGGGCACTGAAGAGGAAAGATGAGGGACTGTTGTAAAGAACGAGATGAGAGTGGTGAGATGGATTGCTGGAATATCATTACTGGAAAGGAGGGAGTGTCAAGATATTAGATGAGTGTGTTGTATGTAATGTAAAGAAGGCTAGGGAAGCTATGGTCATGTAATAAGAAGAGAGGAGGTGGAACCAATCAAGAGAGCTAAGAACATGCTAGTGATGGGAAGGAGCTGTGTGGGGCATCACTGGATCAGATGGAAGGATGTTGTGAGGAGGGATATGGATGAGGTCGGAGATGGGGAAGAAGATGCAAGGAATTCATACAGATGGAGAAAGTTGACTCGAGCGGCTGACCCTGCTATATAGTGGGACTAATAAGGTCGAAAGAAGAAGAACCAAAGATCAAATATTTATGTTAAGACATATTTTGCGGCCGAGTTTGGATTTAAGATTCCTCCATCTGCTGGTTTTTGCTGATTACGAGTAGGCATTTGACAACATCCGCAGTGCAATATTATGGAAGATCTTACGTCACACGGTCATTCCCGTTAAATATGTAAAACTAATTGATATTATCCATGAACGGGGTAAATGTAAAGTCAATGTTGACTGGGTCTTGCCACGTGAATTTGCAGTAAATAGTAAGGTACTAAAAAGGAATGTTATCTCACTTTCGCTATTTGCCTTTCTGATAGATTTTTATGATATATATCATCGTCTGAAACGGAAGAGAGCTAGATTTGATTGCCATAGTAAACTGACAGGCAGGAAATATGCCGATGATCATACACAAATGGATCAAATTACATTAGCTTTAGAAATGAATAATGTTTAAGAGCAATGGTATCCAGTTTAGGTTTCCTTACACTAGAAAAAAAAATTAAGTAATTCTTAGTTTAACTAGACCAATGAGTAGATTAACAGCTCTCCTAGGGATGGCGCCCAAAGGATTAAATTTTTATTTACGTGGCTAGGAACCAATTGGTTATTTAGCAACGGGACCTACAGTTTAAATTCATCTGGTTTCGCATTGGCGGCAATGGGGAGCAAACTCGGGCAACAATATTGATAGGCGAGTACGTAACCCACTCGTCCAATGAGGAACTCACTACACTGAAATTTAGTGAGAGAATGAAATGGGCAAATCAAAGAATTTCCAGGGTGAATAAGACTTGCAGATTAAACAAACAAGTTACATATAAAAGATTTTACATACGCATGTCTAAAACACTTGTTCGAGTTACTAAAAAAGCTTTAGAAGTTAGCTGGTAGGATACGGTTGGAAATGTTACATGAGGTGAATTTCTGACGTTCACAAAGTAGATAAAAAAGATGATAAGGGAAGTGGGAGATTTATGGATATTGGTGATTGTATATACACATGTATATATATATATATATATATATATATATATATATATATATATATATATATATATATATATATATATATATATATATAGCACTCATCCAAGCAGGCCTGGTTCATATTTTTAAATCATATTCTTTATACCTAGATTGTGAAGATGAAATCCCCCCTACCACCACCGTAATTGCCATATATATGTGTGTGTGTATATATATATATATATATATATATATATATATATCTATATAAATAATATACATATATTATATATATATATATATATAATATATATATATATATAATGTAAATAAATTAAATTTTCCGTTAAAAAACAGGATACTTCTCAAGTATAAAAGGCCCATTAATTAAAACATTCTGGTTTAAAGCTAAGGACTATATTACGGTGGACTGCCTCCCACCCTTATCATTACTTGATAAGATGGGAGCCAGCTTTAAACCAGTGTTTTAATGTTCCTTTTATACTTGAGATATATTATATAATATATATTATATATATATATATATACATACATACATAATACATACACATACATACATACATACATACATACATACATACATAAAGATATAAAAATATTTAAATATATAATCCACATTGTTTGTGGAAACAATTTTCGTATTTCCTTGGCCTCCGAATACTGTGCATTCAGAGACGAACCAGAAGCCCTGTTGGAACTTCATACAATTTCGTAGCATCAGATTATTTATGCTTTCATTTTCACTGCCCTCAGTGTTATGAAGAATTTCTGTTAAAGCTCAAGTCCAAGGGGCCAAGAATTCTTTCATTAAGGCATCCCTAAACCTGATTTCCTTTCTTTGTAGCAGCGTCTTTTGGTCTGTCGCCAAAAACATCCAAAACTTTTGCCATTTTTCTTCTTAGTCGTTTCCTGAGTATCTTGACTGAGCATACCATTCTCTCTCTCTCTCTCTCTCTCTCTCTCTCTCTCTCTCTCTCTCTCTCTCTCTCTTTCTGTGTGTGTGTGTGTGTGTGTGTGTGTGCGTGCGTGCGTGAATATCAGCGTCTCTCTTTCTTTGTATCTCTGTGCGAGAATATACTTTGGACTTATCTTTTTACCATTAACAGTAACCGTAGTATTCTTTTCTTTCTGATAGTTCGTTCATCTACCTTCTTCTCCCACCCTCAAAATCATGAGTCCAATGATGAGCATGTTTTCTGTTCTTTGATGTTGCTTCTATAAGATCCTTGACGAACAGATGATACAATTTTCTTATACTCAGAGAGAGAGAGAGAGAGAGAGAGAGAGTAGAGAGAAGAGAGAGATAGAGAGAGAAGAGGACGGACGAAGAGAGACGAGAGAGAGAGATTTCTGATATCGGGCCTTATGCCACCATGTAATTGAAAGTCATAACATTTTTGAAGCAGTGAATTGTAGTCTTTAAAACTTCGTAACAAGTTTTACGTTTGAGTTTCGTTGTTTCCGCAGTAGATCCTTTTGTTTTGTGTCGGCGGCTTATTCTCATAATGTTGTTAACTTTTTGCTGTGGTGATATTCTAAGACGTTAAAAGAACCTTCCACCAATTCGGAATGGTGACATGTAGGCTGCATTTAAATCTTCCCCTACTCCAAAAGTGTCCTCTTTGAAATGGATTATCATGGTTGTGATATGGTATACTTTACACGCTGTTCTTACTGTTATTGTCAGTCCTTTCCTTGGAAGCTTTCGAGTTGCTTCCTTGCTCAGATGTCTTTTTATTGCTGATGTTCGCAAGGTAAGCAAGATAGAGTAACTCCTTTTATTTCCTCAAGACTCAGTACTATAATTTGAAATTTCGAGTGCGTATGTATTTTTTAAAATTCATTTACTAGTTGCCTTTCCTGAATTAAATTAAATCTTTGGAAGACTTGAATGGTGCCAAAAGTGAATGCAAACCTTTTACTGTTTCTGCTAATCCAGTGCAAAATTAATCCTAGTTCGAAATGCGTCGGTCACTGTATATTTCATATATGGAGGAACAATTTCAGATTCTGTGTACTAAGTTAGTGACATCTTTCTAAAATCTCGAAGTACGGATGATGAAGTGATACATATTAATAAGTTTAGTTTACATGTATATTTGGTCAGAATTATTTACGGCCACATTTCAAGCAAGAATTTATATCGTACTGAGATTTTGAAAAAGATAACAATCGATATCAATTTAATACTAATTCAGTTCATCAGTTATAGATTTTTTCTATAATTATAACTTAAGTAAAAATAGTTACATGCTGGGTCTCTGTTTTTAGCTTCAGACTTACCATGGCATTATCCACGTCATACGTGCACACACAAGACTGAGCAACAGAGCTCTGAACCCCTGAACCTATCACAGTACCTGTACCAACCAACCGCTTCCATATTTTCAAACTCTTTTTGCAAGTTTCTGTAGTTCCTCTTCACGATCCCATTTATTCATTGTCACTTAGAAATACCACCCATTTCACTCTCCATTTACTATTTACCCATTTTCTCATCTCACGACCTTCTTCAAGCACCTAATGTCCTCTCTCTGACTGCTCACATCGCGCCTTCCAGAAAGATGTTGAACAACCACAGAAATAACGCACCCATGGTTCAGGCCTACTTTGACACTGAACTAGTCTCTCTATTCCACACACACATTTATGTATATATATATATATATGCATATATTTGTCTTTTTGTATGTATGTATGTATGTATGTATGTATGTATGTATGTATTTATGTATACAAGTAAAAGAGAGGCTTCAGTAATTTTCACGTGTTATATATTCGAAATCAGAAACATAAGAAGGCATCAAACATAGCAGTATACCCATTTTCGATATTCACGAAAGAAAGCAAAAAGAAAAAAATACTTAATAAATTTAAATAACAAACGGGCTGACTCAGTGTCCTTATATATAGCAATAGCTATTTTAACCTGTAGCCATTGACCACCATCATGATCAGCACTATAGCAGTTGTTCAGTTCGAGTCAGTAATTTTAGCAGAACTTCAACTGGCATCAAGAGCTAATTGGAGGACGTCGAGAACTCATCGTCATAAAAAGAGGGAGGAAGAGAGAAAAGGAAATTGAAGGACGTTAGCTGATCGATTAATTCTGCACCATCAGCGACACTCGTCTTTATTCACAGTATTCCCTCGTCCTCTCTCCTCCCTTCCTCTCCCCTGCCGTATCTGCCATTCCATATCCCCCTCTAAAGGCTGGAACATACATCCAGGTTACTCGAATCCAGGTTGCTCGAATACCCTATAAATGTCGTGGTATGAGACGCAGTCTCCCTGTGTATGTATGGCCCATATCGTCCACCCGATCAAATATACAAGGCAGAAAACAACAAAAGTAAAAATTTTGGTTTACTCACTCACATTTGTTACCCGATGTTTGGTGGCGGCCACAAGGGCACGCTTGCTTGTAATGCATCTCTCTCTCTCTCTCTCTCTCTCTCTCTCTCTCTCTCTCTCTCTCTCATGCTCACTGACGTACACACACATTTAAACGCATCCACCGACACACAGACCAACACATACACATACATACATACATAAACATATACATGCACACATATGCTCGTATATTGTGTGTATACATACACACACATATACTCGTATATTGTGTGTATACATACACACATACATATATATATACCTATGTGTATGTGTGTGTATACATACACACACACACTCTATATATATATATATATATATATATATATATATATATATATATATAATATATATATATATATATATATATATATATATATATATATATATCAAAAGGTGCAAATATCTAGTTTTAAACGCATCCACTGACACACAGACCAACACATACATATACATACATACATAAACATATACATGCACACATATGCTCGTATATTGTGTGTATACATACACACATACATATATATATATATATATATATATATATATATATATACGTATGTGTATGTGTGTGCATACATACACCACACACATATTTATATATATATATATATATATATTATATATATTATATATATATATATATATATATATCAAAAGGTGCAAATATCTAGTTATCAGTAGGGTTACCGAAAATCAGAAGATCAATAAGAGTTTATTAAGATACGTTTCGTGCCATCCTGACACATCATCAGTCTGTAATATAAAAGTAATTCACATTTGTGAGATATGAAATTAAACGTTACTTGTTAATTTAAAAAGGAATATCTAAAAAACTAAAGTTATTAATAAAAACTAGTTGTTAAGTACTATAAAAAACAAAAATTATTTACAAGGTGACATTAAAATTGACGAAATTTAAGATAAAACAAAAATATTAACCTTTACAAAGCGAAAGATAAGAAAAGAATGGCTGTAGGACCGTCGTTCGCCCAGACCTCGACTTAGCCAAGAAAAGTTGAGTAGAGGATTGACCAGAATTGAGGGAAGGAGCGAGGTGCTTAATATGTAAAGACTCAAGTGTCGTTATATATTGGTTGTGCTGGGTATTGTCAATTATCGAAAAATATTTTTTTGTTAATCCAAGTTTTACAGTGAGCTGCATGGTCAACTCTGGCCAGTTCTGTAGCTCACTCCCAAATGACTAGAATATCGAACATGCAACAAGCGTTTCGTCGATCCAACGTAAGAATCGGGACCCTCCGGCCAAGTAAATTTGTAAATAATATTGGAGCGCATAAAGGGTTGCAATTTCTCTTTATGACTAAGGAGTGAGCCTATTTTGAGAGGATTAGTAGGTATTAGATTAACTTGGAGATTTCCGAACTCTCTTTCAATAATTTTCTTGATACGGTCTCCCAATTTATTTTTGAAAAAATATGGAATAGTGGCGTATATGGGTAGTTTTGTTACATCAAAGGAAGGGGTATTTTCCGTAAAGTTTAAGTTAAGTAATTTATTTACCATTCTATAAAAGACCTCCGTAGGGTACGGGTTAGTTAAAAAAATAATCTTGTAAAGATTCAATTTCATAGTGGAATGATTTCCAATCAGAAGCATACCTAAGTGCTCTAAAGACCAAAGTGGAAAGGCATTTAATTTAAAATTTATGAAGCACGAACTATAAAAATTATTCCCCATTCCTGTGAAGGTGTGTATCCTATGGACAGAAGTATTAAACTTATTATCTCCGATTATCTTTATATCTAAGAAAGGTAAGCAGTTATCTTTTTCCGTTTCTATTGTGAAATTTATGTTACTGTGTTGGGTATTCACGAACTCCAAAAAAACATCACCCTGCCATACATATCTAAGTAAGATAAAAGTCCATCCACATAATTCTTGTAAAAGGTTGGTTTAAAAGAACTAGGACATTCAGTTAAAAAATTTTTCTCTAAGAAATCCATAAACACATTGGCAAAAATAGGGGCTAAAGGGCACTCATGGCCACGCCCTCGACCTGCGAGTACAGAGGACCATTAAAAACGAGAGAGAGAGAGAGAGAGAGAGAGAGAGAGAGAGAGAGAGAGAGAGAGAGAGAGAGATTCTCATTCTTTAAGAATATACCATATGCCAGTTATTAAAAACCTGTATTAGATTGGTTTTCTGAAGAGAGTTTTCTTTGCTATAAGAAGGTTGACCCTCAATCTGTTTTTTTTTTTTTTCTTTAATTTGTAACTTTTGACGCCACATTTTCTTCGGCAACTGGCTCTATTCTTTCCCACCCAAGATCTGCACTGGTGTTTTATTTTCTAAAGAGTCTGAAGATGTTCTGCTGTCTCTGGCCCTTAGAAGATATAAAAACCGTGTTGCTTTTTGAAAGGCACCAGGTGAAATTTGATCCTTCTAGATTTTTTCAGAAATCTCGGACGATCGTGAATTCTTTTGCATATCTGACATCAAGCGTTATATTAATGTGGAAGTATTTAGTAAATAAGCAGTAGTGTATCTGACCTGACACATTTTCAGATACCATTTTAGTCCTAGAATTTTGGATTTTGTTAAGGCACGTTTTTAAAGAAATGCCACTTTGTGTTCTGTGAGTCAAGGAAAATAACAGCGTCCTGTATATAAATATAATAATTCACGATAATAACACGCATGATTTATACCGCTTGTGGAAAATCTGTATATATTGAAAATGTATACAATTCTCATCATGCACTGAATAAGTGACGTTGCACCTCAAGGCTTAATATATCGCGGTGTTAGGGAGCAATGCCGTGCTATGAAAACCACCCTACGAATGAATGGCATAGAAGTGAATATCGTCTGCTCTCTCTCAGTCCAGATGTTCACTTCGTCGATTTTTTCCCACGTAAGACGATATTGCTCTCCTTGTAGGCTTTTCTTTTATACATATCTAACTTTTACGGGGAACTTGTAGCAGCCGGTGGGGCGAGGCTGCAAGGGCGTAGCAGATCATCCCTGGGGAAAGGCATCTGGCTTTGGGGACCAGCAGCCCGTGATGGAGAACATGAATTCAAAGGGCAACGATGTCAACTTTCTATCTATACATCTCTCTATTTATCTATCTTCACTTTTGCGTATTCTCTTGGAGGAAAACAGTGATGCGTCAGCTGTAACGCATTCCCTTTGTCCTGAAGAGAGATTAGGCGACAAAGCAAAAGAGAGAAAGAAGAAATGTTATTTTATGAGTATTTACACAATATAGTAACAAAAGATTAAATGGAGCATTCTCACCTAGAACCTTCTACAACGCAAGACAAATAAATTTATGTTGTTTGTATAACTACGTAGGTTTGGAAACAGGCTACCCCATACATGTAGTCAGTTTAGTTTTAATTAGAATGTTCGATGTATTCTGCTGGTAATTCAGATATTGCATGAGTAACGTGGAGATTTTGGGGATACGCATCAAATTTAAAGGAAGTTTCTACTTAATCGCGTTACTTTTTGGCTTTATCGAGGCTTATTCAATTTAATTGGTTTGCAGGATAAGAAAGGAAAGTGGCCAGTGATTATTCTGTGCAAGGTTGAGTCAGAAGTTCCCTTTGATGTTTTTGTGTCATTGTAATATATTAATTTCCATTTATTGTTTTTAGAAAAAATCTATTTTGAGCGCAACGTCACCTTTTATTGGCGAACCTTGCATCCTGTAGATAGAATGACTTACTTTTGATTCATAATGTTCGATAATTGAAAGAACTTTTTGTCCAATTCTAAATATATCGTTCATCCAAAAATAGTGCCGTTAAAGTGTGTGAATGATTGTAATTTAATTGCTGGTCATCTGAATTTCAAAATGGCAATATGAATTGAGGCTCTAAATCCCTTATTTTATCCAGATCACTCCTTTTCTTTTTTTCATTTATTTATTTATTTATTTATTTATTTATTTATTTATTTATTTATTTATTTTTATACATGAAAGCAATATTACGTCTCTTGGCTAGTGAAACTGTACAGGTACAGTATGATATCTGTACATTATTTATAACATTGGAAAGGGGGAATATGTATGTAAAATGTGCAAAATGTCTGAATACATAACCCAAACTGGTCATTAGAAGATACAAAATAATGAATTGTCAAACAAATATTGGAGAAAAATCATTTTCACTCAATATAATTGAACTACAATATTGTGTATATTTATTCTGTTTTTTATCAATATAATTCAATACACTGTAAAATGCAATGATAAAAATGCTTATTGGCAAAGTTAAAAATATCAAATTTTTCACGAAAAATCATATTCACAGAACATAAAATGATAATGTGAATTCAGTTGAATCCAATTGACTTGTACGTGTGAAGTTATAAATGGTATCATTCCCTGTTCAAATGCAAAAGCCTTTAATGAAGAGCAAAAGTAGAAAAAAAATATTTGTTTATGAAAATGAAAATTTCAGAAAAGAATCAGACATCTAAATCTGAGTCGCTCTCATCAAAAAAAGAAGTCAGGTAATGTAAGAGGATTTGTTCAGATATTGCCAAAATCAGAGTCATCACCTGGCAGGTTAGCTTCACATATACGTGCATGCAGAAATACATGGTTGATTGTTCGTGAGACATGTGCAGTTGGTATGGCAAGTTTCCTTTGTATTGGCATATGAAATCATTTAATAACTCCTTAGGTCGACATATCACGGTAATATCCAAACAAGACTGGATCAGGCATCTGTAGGTCTGTATTGGATGCTTGTCGCCACATCATGAGCTGGTAAACGGTACGGAGCACATGTTGGTGGAAGATGTTCTCTGTGGAAGGAAATTCCTAGGGGGAATTTTCTTTGCAGCTTTCTTGCAGCGTAACTTATTCAGAGAATCACAAACTGCTTTCCCATGCATTGATCCAATAAAATTGGTGCAAGCTAGCTCATCAGCCGTGCTTGAAAGGCGAGTTGTTTCAAGGCTTTTGAGAGACTGATGACAACAAGCTTTTTCTAACATAATTTTGAAAAAAGTTTGCCTTTCCTAAGCCATGGAAGGAGTTCACTGTGTCGTAGCCTGTAAGGCGGTATACTGGAAGAATAATGTTGATTTGATTAGGTGAAAGTTTTCCATACAACAGATGCGTAAGTATATTTCTGGTGAGTGATGTACGTTTTCCAGTATGCCCTATCAGAAATAACAATTTTTCTGCCCTTATACGCTTTCGATGATGTAGAAGCAATATAAGAATATCCGTGCCAGGACTGTCGATTACTACCTGTTTAGCTCAATTTTCTCTAGTTACAGCTGATGGCAGAATTATTCTGCAATCAACCTCTTCTTGAAGTAACCTACAGCAAAAAGTAATACCGACTATTGTTTGTTTATTTTTTATGTTCTATACTATACCACAACTTGTGTACATCACTTGGTCATCCTCATGTACACTTTTAGCGTATTCTTTTACTGAGAAATACCTTCTACATCTTGAGAACTTGCAGATCTAGTTGCACATGGTCTGTCTGACACTTATGGTAAACTCTTTTCTGTCTAGTGATATTCTTTTTGCTGTCATCGTCATATCTGTCAAATACTTTGTGAACCTGTTTAATATTTCCATGTTAGCCACTGACATACATAACATGACGAAGAAAATTAGATGCCATATTGTTCATTGTAACTGTCTCTGTGGCACTTGGTCCTGGAAGTCTTTGAATGATGGCTTGACCATCAAATACAATGGTATCTGACACTCCAGGCTGTGATATGAAGTTTACCGTTTCTTTGCCTTTGCATGAAGAAGACTGGGTTGTTGACAGGCAAACAGGTATTGTAGTTGCTCTTGGGGATATTCAGTAAGCAATTATGCATGTAATCGAAATGTGCTGACGAATATGAAATCATTTTGACAAGGAAGGGTTGACAGGAGGGAAAGAGGCACTGGGGCAATCAGAAATAAAAATAAGAACAAAAAACTTTCAAAAAGCATCACCTTGAAAGTGTTACAGGAGAAAGAATGTTAATGAAAACCAAAATATTGAAATGTGGAAGCGTTTTTATAGATGACGTATGCGTGTTTGCGCTCGAATTTCTTAACTTACTGCAATGCAGTTATTGATAGGTAATTGAGCTAAAAGGACAACTTAAAAGTATGAGCAAGTGAACTGAACACGTCATGTCGTCGTCACTGAAATAATACCGCATATTTATGCTATGCAATTTAGACAACTTCGTGTTGTTGAACGAAAAATGACGCCTAACGGTCTGGATAAAATCTTTCACCTGTTGATATGACAACAGTTTCATTTTGATAAAGTCTGACGCAACCCTGTCTGCAAAAGTTACAGTGAAACGGGAGGAAGTCAAAGTTAACCAGTGCTACTGCATCCCTTCTTGCAAGTACTTGAAGAAACAGATCCATGGGAGGAAATAGCACCCAACTGGAGGCAACAGCTAAGAGTCGACAGTTCGGGAATTGCCCAGAAGATAATGCGATCATTTAGGAACTGTGAACAGATTGGGATGTGTATTCTAACATGACCAGCTACCTGTAGGGAAATACTGCCCCTTAACCCCCCCCCCCCCCCCCCACCCCCCCCCCCCCCCCCACCCCCGCAACCCCCAATCACGCAACTTTTGGGTTTCTTTACTTCCTTCCTCCGGCAAAATTTTTTGGGGTGATTGGGTGAGCTCGGTGGAAAACGAATATGAGGTTAGGAGGACGGGATAACCAAGATCTTTAAGGTCTAGCAGGGGAGGGGAGGGGTGGGGGGGGGGCGGGAGGGGGGAGGAAGTTGAGCAACATTATTATATCGTGACTTCTCATATCCACATGGAAGTATTTGCATACGTATGTTTCCCTTGGCGGAATTAACTTTCTTCTCTCGCTCATGAGGGCCAGGAACATTCTTCGCATTCTTCTCCCTTCTTTCCCTTCTTTTTGTTTTTGCCGAAGGATTTTGGCTGCGCCCGATGCGTGTGCACATAAGGTGCCGTTTCTACTACGACTGGTGTTTTCTTTCTTTGTTTTTTTTTTTCGGTACGGAAGACCTGCTTGAAAAAATGGCTTTCCATGCGAGCCTGTGTGTGTGTGTGTACTGTGAAGAGAAAAACCTCTTTAGAGCAATGGTGTAAGCCCACTCAGTTTTATTAGTTGGGCAACTTCAGTTTTGCTTCAAGTTGTTTTTTCTTCTTTGCGTCGTAGGAACAATGATTTTATCAGCACCCTCAACAGTTTTATGTCATTAAGAAACAACGAAAAATGTACTTGCTGGCGTAACAGATGAATTTCTTCAACTGATTTACTTCTCAAGGGAGAGCTGGGTTGGAGTCAGCTTAAAAGCAGATCATAGATATATTTCAACGAGGATGCATTCTTGCCTATCCTTCACCTAACCTAACCTATCTTTGGACGCTGTTCCCTGGCCTAGCCCAGGGGCACTGCAGCCATCCAACGGGACTTCCTGCATAGAACGACGTGGATGTAAATGTTCTGCACTCTAATCCTAATTCTGGGAATAAACATTGGGACTGTAACAGTAACTTCCACTTCATATTGAATAGGGTAGACAGAAAAAAAGACGTATGTATATTTTTATTATTTTTTTCTAAGCCGCAGAAAACTCAATTTGAATTTGGTAAAAGGTAACATCACGAAAAAAAAATGAAAGACTGAATACTAAGGAGAGAGAGAGAGAGAGAGAGAGAGAGAGAGAGAGAGAGAGAGAGAGAGAGAGAGAGGTTAGGAGTGATAAAAATCTTTTGAAAAGTAAAACACTTTGAGCCCTTGCATATGTATATCCAGGTGAATAAAGAATTTTAGTGGTCTCCCCTCTACCAACCCCCCACTTTCTCTCTCTCTCTCTCTCTCTCTCTCTCTCTCTTCTTACTTTTCATTTTGCTCTCCGCGTTGCCGTAAAAGGAAACGTGCGGGAAGGAAAGAAGGGCCTCCAAATTTATCGAAAATATTGGGATGTTGTGTCAGGCTAGAAAGAAAATGGGGGAAGAATTGAAAAGTACGAAAAAGAAGCGTTTTCCCAAAGCTTTGGAATAACCCCCTCTATTTTTTTCAAAAGGCACTAGAGAGAGAGAGAGAGGTGGGGGAGTAAGAGGAAAGGAGCGAGGGGGTGGTGAATCGGGAAGCGAGTATAGAAAAGAAAAGCTAGACCTGAGATGAAAAATACATGGCATTGAAGGGGGGTGGATATGGAAAAGATGGGATCCAAACAGAACAAGATTTTGAAATGGATTAGGAAAAATTAGCGTGAAAAAATAATGATTTAAAGCTAAATACTTATATCTATGGGCACCTGTAATTGAGTCATGATAAACTAAGCCTAGGTATTATTCCAAAAAAACCTTATGCTGACAAACTTGGTATGTAAGAGTTCTACGGCATCTAGGTGTATTTGATTACTAATATGGTCATCAATTTTAGAAGGTTATATATCACGTGACACGAGAGTAGGAATCCTCCAATCTCTAACCCTCGAGGAATACTTTTTAGAATGTTTCACTTGTCTGAGTTTAAGAATTCCCCATGTTTTAACCTTTTAAGGATATCTATAAAAAAGTATCTTTTTCTACGCAAGACCGGTAAACTTCCATGTTTTATCCTCACACGGAAATATCGCAAAGATCTTCTTTCGTGAATAGACTCACTCGACGAGTGCTTAGCCGAAAACTACGTTCGTGCATCTTGACCCGCTAGCTGTTAGGGTGGGTTTAGGACCATGCGTAGGGACTCCGTCGACAGAGCTACGCTTTAGGGCCTAGCCTCTCGTATTTTAAATCCAGTCCTCAACGAAAAGTCAATACATTGGCTTGCTGCAGGACTTTCTTGGTATTGACAGGTGCCTCATTTTTTTTTCTGTCCTCTCTCTCTCTCTCTCTCTCTCTCTCTCGTTCTTATTTTTGGATGTTTTCAGATTTCTGTTTGTTATGACTTCCTATGCAGATTTGAGGCCTATATTTTGCTGTTTTAAAAGATGCTTAGGTGCTTCTTTGATGTGTTTTGTTAACTGGAGAGGAGTTTGGTTGCATTCTCTTCACTCAAAGAACAAGTGACATCTGCGCACTGTCGCTGACATTCTTAAAACGTCGGCATTAGTCGCAGCACAGGTGCAGGTTATTCTTTGGAATCTGAACTATTGTTACCACATTCGCCTGTTGCTATTCCAACATTAGTCATTCATTCTTATAGACTGTTTCTTTTTAAGAGAATATTCCTTTTTGTTAATAAGTAAGGTAAATTTTATTACAATGGTATTTCGCCCTTATTCAGTTTTTATTTTTATTGTTCATACGATTCGTAGCACATCCGGGACACCGGTGGATCCTGAGAAATTCCATTTTCGATTTTCTGTCGAAGTGTGTTATGAAGCATAAAATATCCTTCAAGGAAAGCTTTGGTCATTTGTAGCTTTTGCTTCGGTTGCTTACATAGTATACTAACTAATGAGATCTGTATTGTACAGGACAGTAATGTGTGGTACATGATCAATTTATCTCCTCGCATTCCTTTACATATTTTGCATATTTATTTTTGTTTTAACTGTATAATTGAAAAGAAAGAGTGGTATGAATTTTCATACCGTTGCATCTTGTCTTTAAGAATTTTTTCATGAAATGAACCAGAGGAGACTGAATTGTTCCTCCATCCGTATAATACGCAATTCCCGTTTTCCCAAATGTAGGTCCCCTCTGTTAAAGCATGATGCAGCGCGAGGGCGGTATTTTTAGCGGAAGAGCTGTAGGAAAATCGAGCAGGTTGTGTGAGAGTGCGATGCAGTATGCGTGGCAATTGATTTTGTGCGTTAGGAGGGGATGGAAGCTGGATAGAATTGAGAGGGTGATGCTCTCCTGCCGCGACTACAGATGAGAACTACTTCCTCCTCATCTTCGACCTCCTCTTTCTACAAATGTTGCCACATGTTCGTTCGTTCGTTCGTTCGTTCGGAGAGACAGAGAGAGAGAAATTTATTTGTCTTGTGAAGGCACTTCATAGTTAATCGTACCAGTCTTTTCCCCTCCTCATGTGTGTGTGTATATATATATATATATATAGATATGTGTGTGTGTGTATGTCTGTGTGTGCGTGTGTATGTATGTATGTACGTATGTATGTATGCATGTATATATACATGCATACATACATTATATATGTATGGAAAGTAGATATTGCACATAAGCATAATGAATTATAAAGTTTTTTAGTAGGCAGAACAGCCTGATGAACAAATGAAGTAATCTTATAAATTCCTGCATATTGCTCAGTAATGCGATGTCTTCAGCCCAAAACATCTTTTATACGTCGTACGGCTTACGAGTATTTTTGTTGTTTTGTACATATAATTTTCTATTTTTGTTTCTTTGAGGCTGAATATAGATTTTATTTTTTTTTTCTTAGTTCTTAGTTTACTTGTTTCCCGGAAAGCAAACATGTTCCCAGAAGACACTGTAACAATGAAAAAGTTAATTCTCCTATGTCATGGTAATCGCTTCATAGCAAAGAATGATAAGTTAAAAGAAAGAAAAAATGCATTTCCTTCAAGTAGGTCGGCAGCCAGGAGGCATTCGCGCACGTGTTGGAGGCGCCTGTTCTCATGATTATTCTAGAATCGCCAGGTGGGATATGAAACTCAACAGGCGTCGACGTGTTGTCAGAAAACGCAGCGAAATATGATGCAATATTTCGTAGAGGTCCTTCTAAAACGTTCCTGTCATCTCGGGAGTCTGTGACATTCGCTAGTAGGCCCCGCCCCCAGATCGCCGTATATATACGACTAACGAAGTAGGATAGATCAGATCATCAGAGAGAAATCAGATCATCAGTGAGAGACCAGCAGAGAACAGGAAGATCAGTGAGAGATCATCAGAGAGAGATAAGAGAAGAAGGAACAGACGAAGGATAAGAGAGGGAGAAGGCGCACTAGAGTTTGATCGGATTCGAGTCAAGTCGTCCAGTCAGAGAGTGAGTGACAGATATAGTTCGACGTTCAGCAAGCCTTCGGAGAAGAAACGTCCTACAAGTTGGTTCTGAGGAGTAACCTGCCCTTCGAGTATCAAGAATAGACATTGTTTTCTGCAGTACAGAGTCAAGAAGACGTTTGAAGTTCCACAGTTCTCCTTTTGTGAAGCCGTCACTTCGAGCATTGATTTTCGGCAGCTGCAAAACTGGCCAGCAAGTATTTCAGTACGGCACCGTTTCCCCAGTTCACATACTGTAGGATTTTATTTTTGTTATGTAAATAGAAGAAACCATTCTGCATTTATCTTTGTTAGTAAGCTTGTAAATAAACCTTTGTTCTGTTTGTGTTTCTTTCTATATTCGTATCCCCAGTTCAACTGTTGGTGTTGAATTCTTTTTGTTTATTATAATATCGAACCTGTAGCAGACTCAGGGGTCTGCGACATCCTAGAAAAATCATTTGAAGGTTTTAGCAAAACATATTCGAACTTCCGATAATTTGATTTTGTGACGTTCTCTTCTCTTCGCACTTTACAGACAAACAACTTTCATAAGTCTGAATTCAATGTAGTGGTATGTACATTGTGTAAGGCGAGGTAACTAATTGAAATGTTTAGATATTGTATGGTAAAGATTTTAATTACATATGTGTTGTACTGATAATAAAGCTGAGCTTAGTTTTTTTTTTTTTTTTGTACGTAGACACAGCATATTTTAATATTTCTATTTCTATTGGATGTGCAGTTTGTTAAGAACATTTCAGGAATTTGGTCAAGTGACTCTCTCTCTCTCTCTCTCTCTCTCTCTCTCTCTCTCTCTCTCTCTCTCTCTCTCTCTCTAAGTGTTCCAACTGAAATAATGAGGAGACCATATGTGATACCACAAATGAGATGCACACGAAAGCTGGGAAATTCAGTGATTTCGTTGTAGAAGTAGGGAGAAAACATTTAAGAGAACCCATGAAGGGTTAGTGAGTAATAGCATGATACATGTATATGCCATACATTATTGAATTTTATCTTACGATGGTAATTCATATGTCAGTCACCAAATCTAATCCAGAATTATGGAAATAGTATCCCCACCTATTCCCTGTTTTTGAAAGCGGCAGTGCCGACGACGTCTCTCGTCATCAGCCAATTTCTGTACTACCAATCTTGTCGAAAGTGCTTGAAAAGGGCATTCTCAATCAGCTTAATGAATTCTTGGAAAACAATAAACTTGTTTCAGGGAGCCAACGCGGTTTCAGGACAAAATTATCTGCAGAAACTGCCCCAATGAAAATATCAGATAAAATGAAAAAAAAATATATATGGACAATAAGAAAGTATCCTTCCTTTTACTGGATGATCTTTCAAAAGTTCCCCACAGTGTAAATCACGTTATTTTATTAAAGGAATACACAATGATGAATAGTGACCCGAGCTCGTTTGAGAACTATCTATAGATGACAGATCCCAGTTCTTGTCAGCGTCTACGCATCTATGAAAGAGGCTGATGAAGAATACTTCAACTTTGCATTTTATTTATTGTGATGGAACAGTGTGCTTGTAATGGCACTCCTTATACATTTTCATTAAATGCAAAATTAAATGTAATCTTTACTTGAAATAATATTGCATATTCCATAAACTTTCCAGGAGTGCAAATTGTACTTATGCATTTAAAAAAAAATGGAAAGAAAACAGCACAGATGCTCATTTCATGAATTTAAGAATGTTTCGCCTATTGAAATGTCTCAGATATCCGGATTTCAACTTTGTGGAATATCATGTAATGAAAAACTGTATCCTTTTTCTTTAAGTTACTTGTCTGATTATTCTCCACAAAGTTTCGGTAGGAAATGTTAGCAGAGATGAAGCATATAAAAAAGAAAATCATTGAATGCTGGCGTGTCTAAACTAACGTTGACACACTTAAAGGTCAAATACATCAGCCTGGAAGTATGTGAAAAAAAAAAAAAACTAACAATGCGAAATAATACTTGGTGTCTGCCCTTCGCCTTGGCCCTCTTCATCCTCCTCCATTCACTTGTGCCCGTCAGATGTAGTAGGAGGTCCTGGAGACCTCATCATCTCTCGGCTGCATTCCTTCCCTCCTGCTCCCTTCAATTCTGTAGAATCTGCTTAGTGACAAGTACCAGATGATTTGTCTTCTGGCTCCACATTGTTCAGTTAATGGATTTCCCCTGTTGTGCTCTGCTGTAGCTATTTGTTGCGCCCTCCAGGCTTATATTATTCGAGCTACCGTCCCGAGTGCTTCTTCGTCATTCCGTCTCCATATTTTGTGGCCGCCAGGGATTCGAAGTTTGCATCTTTCATTTCCGTACGTTTGGTGGTGCATTTAGAGGAAGGGAATATTCCCAACGGCTTCAATGGATGAAGCTGTAGATCGTGGCTAAGTAACGTCCCCCCCCCTCCCCCCCACCCCCACTTTTATTTAACTATGGTGTCTTTTAGTAAATTGTCATCATAATTAGGCCACGAAAGGTATTGCAACCTGAATAAGAGACTGTATTTTCGGACCATATGATGATAACTGTCCTAGAAATGCTTTGACAATAAATATCTATGTGTGTGTGTGCGCGCGCGCGCGTGTATATATATATATATATATATATATATATATATATATATATATATATATATATATATGTATGTATGTATGTATATATCCGTTAAGATATTTTTGTTTTCCCGTCGATATCGTGTTTCTGTATCGGAAATTTTCTTTGAATAACTGTGAATATCCAGACATTTGTGATAAAATTGTTTAACTGTTCATCAGTAGTTATTGCGAACATTTTTTGTATTTATTTTACTGGTAGTTTCAGTCGTTTTTTTTTTTTTTTTTTTTTTTTTGAAACGTCCGTGAGATCGAAATCTGCACCGTGTACTCGGGAAGAGTTTTGAAGATTTCAGCGGTGAAATAATTTATTATGGACATTATTATTAAAGTAAATTTGGTTTTCGCCAGAAAAAGCCAGCAGCTTATGGAGGTAACTTAAATATAGCGTGAAAATAATAAAATTGAAGCAAGTAGATGAACGATAAAACTATCGAATGGATAAACAAATGTGTATTAGCAAGCAACTATTGGCAACTAAAGAATGGGTAGGTGAAACTGTCCTTGAACAGCACGAGCACTTGTTTGGCGAAACTCTTCTGTATGCTCTCCCTGTGTGGGTTGGGTTCACAGCCTAAATTTATCCCTCTGTTTAATCTCCCCTCGTTCTCCGTATCAGCATCATCTACGTTTGTGCTTTGTTTATGCACAGAGTACTGGTGCGTAGACTCTAATTGGTAATCCCACCGTTCAGAGATTAGGGCCAACTACGGGTGTGGGCTATTGGTCTACTGGTCCGTTTCACACTACAAGAGGTAGAAGTGAAAGATAGAGTAGTTTGTTTGGTCCTCGGCTTAGGCATATTCAGACCCGTTGCAGGTATTCTGTATCTACCTAACGGATTTCTTATAGTAGAAGTTCGATGTAGTATATTCGTAGAGTTTTGGCATCCGTAGAAAAGGGAGACGGAGGTAAACTTGTAGGACATATATAAAATGATTTCACAGTGGCAGATAAATGATTACCTCATCGACGATTCAGAGAGAGAGAGAGAGAGAGAGAGAGAGAGAGAGAGAGAGAGAAAGTGAGTGGAATATCCGCCTTAAAAAGATCGGTTGTTAAGCACTGTAAAAGCAAACATACCTCAGTCGAGTGTTTTCTCTTTTCTAAAGTTTTTGTGGTATTTTGTCTGCGTAACAGAAGACAATCTATCAACAGTATTCGCCAGAAATGTTTTACAGGAAAAGTCGAGTGTCTGCCCCGTGAATTTCTACTTACACCTGAAACTTACTATTCCATTTTGTCCTTCGAAATACACATACAGACGCCCGCAGATCCCCTCACTAATCTTGGATAAAACGTGACTCAAGATATCGTAGTCGTATTTAACAGATCGTTTGGATCTTGATTCAGTCGGATCATTAGTTTCGTTGAAAGATTTGCTGTTGGATGAATTTCATATTTCTCCATCGTAATTTTCATAATTGGTTATGAGAGTAGCTTTTATCTATTGAGAGATATTGTATTTTTTACACTGGTATTGATATTTTGGTCCACTTTTTGCGATTGTTGAAATTTCATGTCTTTTGGTGGAACTTAGTATTATGTTGATGTTGGTGCGGTTTTGTGGAGTAGGTTTACTAATGTTTATGTGGGTATAGCGTTTCTTGTTAATTCTCTAAACATCTCAAAGTCATTATCCTCAGATGTGTAAAATCTCTATGTGATCAAACCATGAATCTTTATGTTAGATATTTCCTTATTATTTGTAGCTCCTTTTTTATGTAAAATCTGAAAAAGAAATTTTTGAAATCTGACCAAAACCTTAAGCTTACTACTCCATCTGCCAAACAAATAGTTCCATATAAATAATAAAACAGCGTTCCTGTCTCACTTCTTTTTACCCGGATAAAGCATAAAACCTTTCAACCATACTTTAGGTTTCACAGAACACTTCTTCATCTTTACAGATTTGAGTCTCATATTTTAGGTTAAACCTCGTAAATATTTCTACGGAAATTCCCTGTGCTTGTTACCAATATCAATGTTAACGTTCTTCCATATTCTTTCCCACTTAAATGTTGGGTAGTTGTGAATCAAGTAAGAGACCATCCATCAATGGTCCAAGTCATAACTGCTAATGTTAGGAAACAGAAACCTGCCACCACGAACCATTCCATCTAAAAGAGATAAACCTCTGGCAGACGCATACATCCACGCGGAGAACCGTATTCTAGTAAAGGAGGTACAAAAGACGTAAAACAGGTCGCATTGATTTTATCGCTATCATAAATATATGAGGCCTTACGTATAATGCATAACTTCTGTGCAGCATTTCTCAAAAGTAAGACGTGAATCCAAAATCTATAGAATCTACTACTCTTCAGAGACAACACACTAGAAACCCTTTTAAAAAAACAAGGGGAAGAAACTATCAGGATCTTCTCCACACCAGCTATCAAGACTATCAAGATTGCTTTTTAACATCCCAAGAGCAATGTGTAAATTTTGCGAGAATGGGTTCAGGATAACAAGTCGGGGAGAGGGACATCCTCAGCTGATTGCTTAGTTTCAAACATTTGATGAAGCAGTTCAGCCTCTTCCTTGGGGCCAGTAACTAATCTACCATCATCAGTTAGTATTAGTGGAAAGGAAGACGAGCTGTACCCAAAGATAGAGGATGCCAATTTGATTCCCCACAGATGAGGCTGAGTAAAAATGCTCTGTGGTAGAGGTGTAAGAATACTACCACGGTAGGTTCTGTGGGTCGTAAGAGGTGACTAAAAGGACAGCTGCTACCTTGTAGTCTTACTTTTTAATAAAAGGCTAGGCCCACTGCTAATAACTGTGGAAACTGCTGCCTTGCAGGTAGACTTTTTAGTCAAAGGCTAGGCCCAACGCCAATAACTGTGGTTGATGAAAGTAAGGGCATGCAGTCTTAAAAGCCCCTTTCCCAAACAATAAACCATGCCTGATGTTTTAACACGAACAAAAGTGATAACAGCAGTTGAGGTAAGAGAAAACTTTGAAGTTAGTGTTGAATTACACCAGGGGTCAGCATTAAGCCCATCTTTGTGCTGGTCATGGATGTGTTGAGTGAAGTGATCAGGAATGAAGAGCTGTGGGAATTGTTGTACGCCGATGATCTGGTGATTGCTGCTGAAAATGAGGACCTACAGAGAAGGGTCGGAGAGTGGCAGGAATCTTTAAAGAGGGGTAGCTTAAAGGTGAATGTAAATAAAACAGAGGTTTTACTGAGCAGTAGGGAAGATAGAGACAGAATAGTAATACAAGAAAGAAGAGGCTCGATTAGAAAACAGGCATAACAGTTTAAATACTTAGGATCTACTTTAAGCCAAGAGGGTGGATGTGAGTCTGAAGTTGACAGTAGGACAAAAGCTACATGGGGGGAGTGGAGAGAGGTAGCTGGAGTGGTATGCGATAAGAAAATGACAATCAAGCTAAAAGTTAAGATATATAACACAGTGATAAGACCAGTGTTAATGTATGGAGCAGAAACATGCTGATGTGGATTATGCGAATATCGTTGCTTCAGAGATTGGAAAATGTTGAAATAAGAAGAAGGGCAGGCTTAGTAAAGATTACAGAGGTGATAAGAGAGTCACGATTGAGATGGTATGGGCATGTGTTGAGGATGGATGACGAGGAGGGAGTAAAGAGGGCTTGGGAGGAACCTCTTAGAGGAAGATGGCGAGATAAAGTGAAGTGGATATGGAGAGAAGAGGTTTGGTGGAGGATGATGCCTTTGATAGAAGGCAGTGGAGAAGGCGCATCAGGCAACCGACCCCTTAATGTAGGGATAACGGTGGGAAAGAAGAAGAAGATGAGGCTGAGTAATTCCTTCAAATTTCATCTTTTAGAATTATTGCAATTTCTCTCAGTTCTTTTGTAAATTCTATTTGCAGCACGGCGAGACTCAACAAAAACATTGTAAGTTTCATGTGAACGATTTCGTCTCCGTGTATTGAAATTCGTCTGTTTGTCATGGTAAGCTCATCTGCATGTATCTTCAAACCAAGGGTGGTCATTTGTCCTGAATTTGAGGATCTTTATAGGGATGTACCTTCCAAAAGTAGCCCTCCCCACTTCATTTAGCTTCTTCTTGGGATCTGGATCTGATATGTCATCTGAAATATTATGTGCCTGACAAACTTCAATAGTGTGATCCCAATTGGCTTTAGATTTTAGCCAGATTGTTTTTCCAGTGGTGGAATTAGGAATGTACTGATAGAAAGATATGCCAATCTCAGTGGCACAATGGGCGGAAGTGCCTATATATTCACAGACCTTAGACTTGATAACTGGAACATCTGCGAATATGAGGTATAACCTATTACCAGAAATATGGCTCGGGTTCCTCAATTAGCTGGGCTAAATCGGAGGTTACGCACAACTTAAGAGCAGAGCAGCCATGTTGATCTGTGGAATTTGAATTAAGCCACTAGCTGTGCTTTGCATTGAAGTCTCCGCAAATAACGCATGAATCGTTTAAATTCTGGGACTAAGCCATGCTAATCCTCTCCAAGAGACATCCATATATGGAATTGTCAGTAAGAAACCATCTTGCGAAATATAGTTTCTATTAAATGACTCTGTCTCATTTTATTATAATAGATGTTCAATCTCCCTCCTGCTAGAGCTTCCTTAATGCTTGTTGCCAGAATACCAGCAGCTTTATGATGAACACTTACGTTAAAACTTACTTCCTCCGTTGGCAAAAATAATTTATTTCTACGACTTGGTTTGTATTTCCAATTTCACAAATATAACCCTTGAAAAACTGTAAAACATATATGTGATATTATGTTGATTTCTTTTCTTCAAATTTACAGATAGTTATATCCCTATTCACTTTTATTGTATCCTCTATTGGGTATCCATAAAGTATCCGTAGTATTTTCAGTTCCTTTTCAGTCCCAAGCCATGTACCTACCACACTCATTTATCAGTCCAACTGCCTATCCTTGTAATGCTGTTTATGTCTGTATTCAACTTTGCACCAGAATCGTTTTGGAATATGCTTAATAAAATTTCATATTTCTACCATCAGTAAACCCTTATTCCATATACAGATCTTTTTGTAGAAAAGGAAGTACCCTAAAAACCATTATTACATGAATAGACAACTTCTACCGTCTTTGTAAAGGATTTCATATTCTTTCTATGAACTCAAAGGATATCTCCATTTTAAGCGTAATTTAAGATAATAAATCATGAAGGACCGTATCGAAGGCCTTAGCCCAATCCAGTTTCAAGACAGCTCTAGAAAGTTGCTGTTTGTTGACAGACAATATTCCTGTTACAGTTAATAACGGATTTTCTTGTACCTGGAAGTATGAGCACAATAATAAAAAAAATTAGCTTTCATGAAAGGGCAAAATGACTAGGGAAACTTAGAGATAGTTCAAGATGATCGTCTGACCAGTTAACAAATAAAACCAAACGGAGAACACTAAGCTTTATTCTAGGTTTTGAGTCTAACATCCGTAGATTTCAGGCTATATCAAGGAACAGTGAAGAAAAGATGTCTCGCCTTTAGCAACAATAGGAGGCTCACAAAACTCCATTAATTGAAAAACTCGTAACCATTAATCATATAATTAGTGGAAAATAGAAAAGCAAAGAGGATTTACGTACCAGACAGGCAGAATTGAAGATAGAATACGTAGCATGGTACATGATGCATCGAGGAAAGAAGCTCTTTTAGCGCAGCGTGATACTGGGAATAAAGGATTTGATAGGTCTGATTTGATAAGTCTGCGTACAAAAAAAAATAAATAAATAACGAATCATTGATATTAAGGCTAAAATGCATAAACTGGGCTCAAGAACTATTCTAAACAATATCTGGAAAACTTGAAGAGACATTTGTAGTGGTTGCGGGTTGAACATTCAAAGAAACGAGGAGTAATGAGAGGCTCGGCTGTTCTGTAGACGTGGTTCAGAAAGGATGTGGTGATTTAGTGGAGATATCTAGACACAGGTCTTTGACCTGAAAGGACAGGCTGACTTGGAAAAAGATAAAAAAGTAGGAACTTCGGAGCAGCTCTCTCAAGGCAGGAAAGAATATGCAATCTAAATTAAGCAACGACTTGCATAATATGACATTTGTCTTTTATCAGTAACAAGTATTTTGCAATATTTCATAGTGATAGTCCAAATGCAGTAGTATATTACCTATCACTCCTGTTTGTTTTGATCGACATAAATGTTTTGGTAAATTATTATGTACAGTACTAAGGTGACATTTTGAGATCTGTTGCAAACTGCATTTGTATCTTCTTAATAAATTGTTGTAAATACTAAAAAAGAAATCCCTTTCCAAGAGTTATTCACAAACTTGCCAAATAGTCTGGTACAACATTCATTTGATACTGTGTTTTTTTTTTTTCGTATCTTGTACGGAAGAAAAAATATAAATAGTCATTAAAATTCATGCGTAAACATTCCCTCAGATCAGAGTGTGTATATTTTCTGTATAGTTCAGTCTTCTAATCCTCGTAGATACCCGTGTTTCATCCATTTACCCTGCTATCGCCATGTTTGTCGTCTCTTCCATTATTCATAACCATATTCATGTTCACTGTACTCGAGGTGAATAAGGGACGGGAACCTGAAATGGCGTTTCAGTTGGCGAAGGAAATGTTTGGCGGGTGTGTCGAGGAGGAGAAATTCGTGGAGCTTAGGAATCTGTTTGTCCCAAGTTGAGATACGGGGGAGTTGTCGCCACCCATCGCCATAATGTTAATTAGTAGACTTCGCCGATGTATGTATAGTTGATCAGACCCCTCTCAGCCTACTGTTCTATTCGGGAACTGCTGATTGAAGAGGGGTTGCGATTCGAGTCTGTTTCACTTGATGGAAGAGAAGCTGTGTTTTTATGTGAGGGAGGGCGAACTTTTCTTCAGTGTTTGGTCTTGATTTATTTCCAGTTGTAAGAAGGCAGGAGGAACTGGTTTAATGGGGTATAAATCAGTAATGACCATACATTCCCCGCCGCTCTCTCTCTCTCTCTCTCTCTCTCTCTCTCTCTCTCTCTCTCTCTCTCTTGTCATAAGCACATTAGAATTCTGCTCTTCTTGTAAAGATAACGGTTGTTGAGGTTTCGTATGTTATCTTCTGTTGCTGTACCAACTCGTTCTCGTATGTTCATTTCAGCTTCCCTTGTCTCGTCTCCCTGGTTGTCTTTCCACATCATTTTGTCATTGCTTTTTCTCGGCTATTTTCCTTTCCATTTCTAGTTAGTTGCTTATTGAGTGTTTCTCTTTTTGAGCTTCCAATTAGTTCTGTACGCTTTCAGCTATTTAGGGATTCTCTCTCTCTCTCTCTCTCTCTCTCTCTCTCTCTCTCTCTCTCTCTCTCTCTCTCTCTTTCTGGCCCTTCCTGATGTCCTGAATATATCCTACCGCTCGAACTGTACCACCACTTTAACCCCCCACCCACATCCACACCCCTCCGCCACCCATCCCACCTCGCACGCCCGCGTCCGCCCTTCCTTCCCTTACCCCACCCACCTCCCTTCCTTTCATCATTTAGCTGCAAGCCCGCCCGTCCTGCCGCCCTCAGTGTGTGTGCGTTGTGTTTTTCTCTGGAATTTTCTTTCTGTTCCCACGGACACACCCAGAAAACACACATGAATTATAAAGGGGAACTGATATTTTAATTTCCACTTGTGCGTTATTGGTAGCGTTCGTTCCACGACAGAATGCCAAGGAACACAACTGCTGCAGCATCTAGTACTTGACGGGTTGAAGTGAGCCAGTTTTCATTTAGGGTATGATAGATGAGTAAGGGGCATTTGACAAAGAGGCAAATCGTTGCTATTTGATAGATGATGAACGGATCTGTATCGCGTAACAGGAATGATGAGGAAAGTAGTCTTGGATGATGAGTGAGACTTGGAGGATGAGGAATGGGCTTACAGTCTTTTGACAGGGCTGCTGAAGAACGAGCAGTAGTCTTTGATCGGGATACTAAAGTGAGTCCATGGTAACTGTCAAGGATGAGAGGTAAGGATCCCTAAGTATTTGACCCCGGAGATGATGAAGATTTGAGTTTGCGGAATATGGGAGCTATGCTGTAGGACTGAATCTGTGGTAACTGAGAGGGAAGGGAGGGATGAACCCGTAGTCATTAACAGTGAGTCTGTGGTATTTGATTTAAGAGGGATGATGTGGAATTGGCGGTGGTTGTGGAGAATGAGCGTGTAGGGGTGGCACTGGACAGGGATCGTGAGGAATAACCGCTTAGCATTTGCCAAGGGTGAGAAGTGGAATGACCCCATATACCTACTATTTAACAAGGATGATGAGTGATTGAGTTCTTGGTACTGACAGGGATCACGAGGAACTGAGTCGGTGTTATTTAACAGGGACGTTGAAGAATGACACCTTGTAGTTTCTCGCAACTATGATGAGGAATGACCCCGTGGTCTTGGATAGGGATGATAAGGAACTGAGTCATGGTGTTTAGTAACGGTGTTGAAGTATAAGCTTGTAGCCTTTGATAAGGATGGTTAGGAACTGAGTCCATGGTATTTGACAGCGATGTTGAGAAATGGCCCTGCAATATTTGACAGGAATGATAGTAAATGGTCCTATATTAT
>NC_087206.1:54394104-54416604 GCF_015104395.2 Macrobrachium nipponense
TGTACATGGCAGACACATATATTTTTTTTAAGTTTTTTACATTCGTTCCAGTTTTATTATAAACTTCAATATTTTGTGTAGGAGAAGTTTGTATAAATTGATCATCGTTTGACTGCAGAAGTATGTATCCTTAGAATAAAAATAAAAAACAGGGAAGATTCTTGTAATCATGTTGTCAAACTAAACGGTGTGGTGGTACGAGTTTCTAATCGAGTAAATCAAGATAAAGAATTTGATGTATTTAAAAAAAAAATAACTGCTGAAAAGTATCTTTGGGTTTTCCTTTCATCCAAATGTGGTAAGTGAATGACTGACACATGAAAGCCTCTTGTTTGATATGTGTTCGTTGTGATATCCATGGATGTCGCTGTCTACCATAACTGGAGACTCAGAGCTGTTCCCTGGACTCTCACCGTCTCGACCTTCCTCAATGTTATTCCGGTTTCTCTCTAGGACACCCACAGTCCCTTGGGTATTTCCCACTGACTGTCGGGATATATTTAAATGTTTCGCGGCTTTTTGACAAGTTTTATTTTATGAAATCTCTCTCTCTCTCTCTCTCTCTCTCTCTCTCTCTCTCTCTCTCTCTCTAAGCTATAGTAATAAGGATTTGGCTTGCAGCCAGTGGATTTCCTGTCAGATATTAAATGTTGCTGTTCCCTCTTCAGTTTCCGTAAGACTCTTATAACTTCCTTCGAATGTATTTATTTCAGAATTCAATCCCATCCTCATTAGGGAAATAGGTGTGCGTAATTCAGTGTATATATATATATATATATATATAGATATATTATATATAAAATATATATATATATATATATATATATAAATATATATATATATCATATATATATATTATATATATATATATATATATACATCATTTGATATATATATATACATATAATATATATCTATATTATATATATATATATATATATATATATATATAGTATATACATATATATATATATATATACGTTATATATGTTTATATACATATCAATATATACTTATCTATATTTATTTAATATATATATTATATATATATATATACATATATATATCTATATATATAATTAATAATATATTATATAACCGATTTTGATGCGGAAGTTTCGATATGTGTTACGAAGGACATATTAGCAATTAAAATTTTTAAAAAAAGCAACAAGTCATTCTGATCAGTCGAGTCAGATGGCCTTAATAGGTTTTTAACCAGCTCACCGTAAATCTGTCTATTTGCTGAATCTGGTATTGTCTGCTAGTTTATATAACACTGATAACATATTTTCATGCGCTATTCTAAGTGTTGTATATACTCAATTTTTTTTTTACTTTAAGATTGGTGTAGTTTTTGGTTTGTTTATCGACTCTTCTTGAGTCGATAAGTAATTTGTTCTTGCACGAGGAAATGCCCTTTCTTTCGCCAGTTTTGAAGTCTGGAGAGATTCCCATTCATTCCTTTTTTCCTTTTTAAGAAGAATATTTGATTGATTCTTTTATTTTTTTATGAATATTAGTCCACCTTTGCCATATAGAAAGAACGCCTTTCCTAAAGCTTTCGTGAATATTACTTTTATCATAGCTTCTCGTCTAGTATCGTTCCTTAAGGACTGAAGGAATCTTCTGTGGGGCACTCCTCTAGTCATCTTCTCTTGATGGGTTACGTTTTGGATTTTGCCCTTCACTTACTACTAAGATGGCATGATAAATCACTTGGAATTTTTTAGCTTTGGCGAATTTTGATTGGTCTCGCCCAAGTGCTTGAAAAACCTTTACACAAAGCCTTATTGAATGTAGAGGCTGAAACTTCTTGTACATCCAACAACCTCGTCGGATTCTAGATGGTTTCATCACTAATACTAACTCTCCCACTCCCCCTCTCCCTCCTCCCCGGCCCTGCCTCATATATATAATTTTTTTCCTGTGCGTCTGGTTTTATTTCCACTCGCTCCCTGTTCGCTCTAGTCTGATATATGATCCATTGAGCAGATGGTGGGGGACAGATCAGTAGTTTTTAAATGTTACTGGGGAGCTGTCCGGAAATTCTAACTCTCACACACACACACACACACACACACAAATGAGAGAGAGAGTAAGAGAGAGGAGAAGAGAGAGAGAGAGAGAGAGAGAGAGAGGAAGTATGATATAATTTTTCGAGAGGGAAGGTTTTGGGGGAGGGCAGGATGGGACAGAATTTCCAGGCTCTTCATTAGAAAAGTTCCTTCGTGTCCGTGTGCTGATTGGTCCCCGCGATGGAAGTTTGCCAGTGATGGATCATGTTAGGAGGGGTGACCGGGAGATACATGCGAGAAGAGGTTCTCCGTAAATGAATCTTTTGGATCTTTGGCCCTTTTTTAAGCACCACGCTTTATTCTTCATCCCGTCGGTATCTTCGTGTCCCTTGTTCTATTCGCACCTTTTCATTTGCTATGAAATTTACATTTTTATTACATTATTATCCTACCTACGCTTGACTCAGTTTGCAATGTTATCTGCACAGTTTGACAAAAAACATTGTGGGATTCTTGACGCTTCCCCTCGTTCAACTTCCTCGCTTTTCCTTTGAAATCTCATTTGCGTCTACTTTTATTTCACGCTTGCCTTTTCACTTTACATTTCGTCTTGGTGTTACCGGTATCTGTTTTTTATCCCTGCCGTTAACCTGTGGGTTCCATTGTGGAGAGAGAGAGAGAGAGAGAGAGAGAGAGAGAGAGAGAGAGAGAGAGCACCAAGACTCCTCTGGGGATGTGACCCACTTATTAACTCAACCCCTGACCTACTTAATTCAGGCTCCAATGGTTTACATTACGTTAAGAAAATGATGTTGAAAATTGCCATTTCCCTTATCTACTATGGAAACTTCAACTTTAAGATTTCATAACTGCGCATGCCCCTGACTGTGATGGGGCCTTCTGCATTGGAGGACTCTGTAATTGCCTTTGTCTGTGATTGTAAAAAAGACCTTCAACGCGGTAATGTGCCTTAGCGGGAGCTTTCAACTTAGTATTTTCCCCATGCCCGTAGCGGGGCCTTCCAACATGAGAATTCATCACTTTGGAATGCAATCTTTTCCTTAATGATATTAGTGGCTTCAGTATTAGCCTTGCCGTCTGTTGTAACGAAAGCTACAACTAGTAAAATTTACTTTACCATTCTACTGAATGAGCCCCATATTATGTTTTAATTCTATTTTTTAGTAGCTTGAATTGGAGTCACAGCCAGGAAATATAATTATTATTCTAATATTACCTTTTGTACTTTAATCGCTACTATTTTACTTCTGGTGTTTGAAGCTTCTTTTCAGGAAGTTATTCTATAGCATTTTACGTTCATTTGGAACTCCTGAGATCACTACTTTTGTCCTCGGAAGTTCATTAGTTCCGTACTTTGAATTACAATAGAAATAAAACATTCTTGTATGCAGCTTCAGTAAACCATGTCATGTAGCTGTCAAAACCGTAATTTATCCCCTTTTTCATATATATATATATATATATATATATATATATATATATATTATATATATATATATATATATATATGTGTGTGTGTGTGTGTGTGTGTGTGTGTGTGTGTGTGTGTATTGCTCTAAAATTGCTCTAGTTACTTACGGGAAATCAGGACGCAACGGATACTCACAGGGAGAGCTTTTCTAGTTACCAAGAAACTACCTGACATGTAAGCTTGTCTTAGCAGATCCATAGCAAAATCATTCAAGGGTAATAATGGCCAAGGACTTTCTTCAAATGAGGTAAAGACTACGTAAACACAAGGGGTTCACTTAATTAATCATATTTACATAAAACAAACAGATCAGCAGACGATGGAATTACGGGGCGGGGAATAACAGCCCTGCTAAATGACTGAATCATATGCACAATGACTATTCTACGTCGATGATGTTTTCACAAATGGAGCATCGCATGGGGTAGAATAGGGATGGCATAAGACCACTGCACATGTGATAGAGCTGAAGAGTTGGTTCCACAGCCACGGCCAATCCACAATGGTGTGCAAGACGGTTACTTGCAAGAAACACTAACGTAAACAAAAGGGGACTGAGAGAGTGCATAGAAGATGCCAAGGCAACTCAGATCTACAACTATTAAATGTGTATTTATTTCAACACTTGATTATTCAATACAAAATCACGGTGGGTTCGGCACAATGGAATGGAAATAATTCATGCCGAGAATAATAGAATCGTAACCGCCTGAAAGAAGCCTTACTCCTGTATACTGTACCTTCGTCAATCCTGACATTGTGCTCTTCCATAGGGTGCAGGCGATGGAGGGAGGCAACTGAAGGGGAACGCCACTATAAATACTATTACTGGTTCGGAGACGAGCACACGGGAGGAAATTACAAGAAACAAGGCAAAGTGGATTCTGTGCCCACTGGTGAGCCCCGCAACGTTTAAGTCCCAAGTTGATCTGAGGGCGAGACTCCAGTCTGAGGGCCTGAAGTAACCTCGGAGGGATTTAGTTGGAACAGATGTTGCTGGTATCGACAGGTCACGTGGTGGTGAGGTCACCTGGCAAAAACCAAGGTGGCAAAAACCACGGCGACCGCGCTCACGTTCGGCAGTTTGTGGGCCGGCGCTTCTCTTTCAGGTTTCCGCCCGGTTCCGTATTTCCACCTCTGGCAAGGGTCAGAACCTGAAAGAAGAATCTTTGGGCTGTCACTTTGAACAGAGAAAAGGATTAAGGATTACCCAGGAGGGACGAGAGGAAGAATGAAAGAGGCGAATGATACACGTAGTTTGAATTCAAATGAGGAGAATGCATTTTATTCTTAGTTTCTTTACATGGAAAGCATGCGTGGGAAAAGGATTTCTCCAAGGATTTCTCCATGGCAATATATATATTCTCATCAAGTCCTTATATACAGAGGCAACTAGAACGCTCTGGCAGTCCTTGTCCTATTCGCAGTTCCTCTCTTGATTGAACTGGCCTTATGCCAGAAAGGACTCTTGCTCCTACGTAGCCCGTAAAAACGCTACTTTCTTGCTCTATGTTGACATGTGTTTCACCCATTAATCAATGGCCTCCTCAGGGCTACACTACATCTCCAATGGAACGAAAAATTAACGATTTAGGTGAGCACGGCCAAAACTGATTGGAGAAAAAGAATCCAAAACAAAACTTTATCACAAGTTTCACATATCAGAGAAATTACGTCAAACCTATTTCATATTCTATGATGCTATTGCGTGAATGCCTTGCCTCCAGAGATAATGCTAACGACCCACAGCAACTCTGCATCCAGTACTTTCGCACTGAGAGACTTCCACGCCTCTTCAAATAGTAATTTAACTACGCTGTTCCCAGCTCCTTTACCTCTCCTATTTAGGGTGTCAGTAAGGTTGAGGTGGCAGAAGACATCAGTCGCACTCTCTTCCAGCTGTGGTCTCTTCTTTCTGCAAGGGAGTAGATTCTCCACGTCCACCCAGAATGTCTATGCCTTTATACGTTTAATTCTGATTTTATGTCAGTCTTTATTCTGTTTTCATCAGTTGTTTATGCACATGTGGCAACTAAGCCTCTGTGTGTGAGGAGAGAGAGAGAGAGAGAGAGAGAGAGAGAGAGAGAGAGAGAGAGAGAGAGAGTGAGAAAATTAAAAAATAATGCTTCCATATTTTAAGAACGTCAGAATTTTTCGCTGAAGCTGTTGAGAAACATTTTGCAACATTAATTTTTTATGACATTTCTTGAGTTGGTTATGGACGGATATTGGGGTTTGGGAATCTTTAGATTAATGTAAATGTGATAAAAATACAACACTCAATGAAATGGTGCCTTCTTAGGAATTGTCTTTTTCACTTACTTGGGGAATAAACCTCCAAACTACTTTGTTGTTGCTGTTCTTGTTCTTTTTCTTTTTTGGGGGTAGGAGAGGTCAGAAGAGCCTAAAAAGATCTGAAAAAAGTGTTTTGCGTCGAGTTAAAGATACAAGAATTGTAGGATAGGATATTTATAATTTATTTATTGGAATTAAAATGTAAAAAATAAATAATGTGCGTGTTAAACAGTACAGAAAAATGATTTCTGATAAAATATACGTATTTATTTTAATTTTCGTTTATGAAAAAAGGTTCTATTTGACCGTAAATTTGAGCTTGTTTTAATTTGTTTGGTGTACTGAATTCAGGCTGTATTTCTGTTCAATTATTTTGTGTTTCCACTTGTAATTGAGAGTATAAGAATGAGTTTAATTTGACTCCTTTTTATTTAATCCTTTTTGCTAGTATAAGTAGTACTAAGCACGAGTATTAATGTTAAGTTAGGGATATAATGTTTACAACTTATGGATGAAGGAAAATCTTGCACGTGTCTCGAGCAAGCTGGAGGTAGGATCACGCATTGTTGAAATTTGAATTGAAGACTTTTTACGTTTCTCAGTTTGATATTGCTTGGTTGATATTTATTCATTCGCAATACGTCTCGAATTACTCATAGATTTCTTGTCTAGAATGAATAATTTTCTTTGATACGGGTAACTGGAATTTGTTTTGGAAACTCTTTGTATTTACTTTTCATTACGTTTTCCTCAGAAGAAATAAATGTAAGTAGGATATTTTTAACGACGTTGTCTTTAAGGGAAAATACACAAATAAAATAATCTATTTTCATTGTATTATGGAAAAAAAATTGCGTGAAATATTGCATCTATTCGCTTTAGGAGTGAAGACATTGCTTGGTTAGTTATTTATGATGGAATTAGTTATTTATGATGCAAATTTCACGGATTAAATGAAAACCGTGTTGAGGTGTTTACCTATACTGTTTTGAAATGCTGGGTGTAGGTCATTCAGAATGCCTGAGGTCTGTCCCTTACCACAGGCTGTATTGGGAACCAGTAAGTGGTAAGTGTGCATTTTACTTACATTGTTTCATTAGTGCATTCTGGCAGAGGCCTGTATGGTATTTGCGGGTTGTTCCCGTAAATCTGTCGGCAAGACCTAAGAAATATACTCTCCCAGAGGTCACCCAAGGGTTGCCTTCAAAACTAAGTGCCTTAAGCTTCTGGTCCTTCAGATCGAAATATGAATGAAGAAATCTAGAACTAAAAAGGCTGCCAAAATTAAATAGAATATTACTGACATGGCCTGTAACAGGCGACAGTTTCCTCATCTGCATAATTACAAGAATCATAAAACCGTTATTAGATGACGAGAAGTGCAAAGTGAAATCCCAGGCTATTGAACAGCAATCATTAAAAAAATAATTTAAAAAACTGAAAAATGTTCATGAAATTTATATCATATCACGAAAGGATCGCATTGAGAGCGAAGTGGAACGAACAATTGGATACGCAAAAAAGAAAAAAAAATAGCTTCCCCGTCTATTCGTAGCATATGATTACTTAGTTGTTGATCCCCTGCCGCCGCCCCCCCCCCTCTCAAAAAAGAAAAAAAAACTAGTTTTGAGCTGCATCCATACATGAGATGAAAGATAGTTCCCCATAGTTTGCTCCGGGAATCATACTGGAATTTGTAAAGCGAAAGTTCGTCAGCACTAGCGAAGCCTCAAACGTGCTAAATCCTTAACGAGGTCATCAGGTGCCTTGATAAATAATGATACAGTTTTGGAATGTCTTCCTGTATTTTTGATGGGTATGTCGCTCTTGTGCAGGGGCGTCGAAGAACAGAGGGACAGGAGTGTGTAGAAGACTGGGACACAGGTCGCATGATGTTTGCCAACGTCATCTAAGCTAAGAACACCTTTTCATCCAGCTGGCAAGGTGATCCCTGTCCCGGCCTGGGGCTCAACAGAAGTGTAACGCCACTTTAAACCGGCCGTTCCTTTAGACGCCATTACACCTGCACCCACATTCAGTTGAAAGTAGTAGCTACGCTCTGGCTCTGCACCTTGCAATCACGCCACGTCTACCTTCGTTCGTCCGTGCGTGGCCGGACTGGGATTGTGGGGTTGGGGGAAGGTTTTTTGGGGGGCGGGGTGGAGGAAGCTTGCCTTGAGCTTGTGTGTCCTTACAGTTTGCATGCACTGACATTCTAGTGTTTGATAATGGAATGATTTATCTTTCCTCACTAGTAGGACTCCCTTCTAGGTAGTGCTTTGATCGTGGCACATCTCCGACTCACACCATCATACGCGACCTTAACGTTCACTTTATGAAGAGGAAATTCTTCGAGGCATTGCAAAATGTTTAATTCTATTTCCTAAATATTCTTCTCTGGTCCCATTGAAGAAGCTAGCTTACTGAAATAGATTTGTTTGTTGCATACCTGAGTAACAACAAAGCCACACGTATACATTCACATGACCCCCATATGTATGCATGTATGTACGTTATGTACGTATGTATATGTATGTTATTTAGATATCAGGGTATCGGAAAATATCATTTGAAAGATTATATGAGTGTAAAAATAACTATATAAAAATGATGACTGAGCACTTGGAGTGTATAAGAGATATGTATTTTATGCATGAATCCTTGCGTAATTTCTCATATCTTCTTCAGAGCGAAAAGTATTGTGCATCAATATTCTCGTGGATTACCCACGTGCTGTTCCCCATTTCTTAACATGGTAGCCATCTCGGCAGCTATCTTAACCAAAACTGGGTTAACAATCATTTTCATTCCCCATAAATTTGCCTCCAGGGTATTTTTAATCCTCAGCTCACCTTTAGTTAGCATTCATGTTTATTTTTGCGCGCCCTCGTTTTCGTTTTCATGGTGTGCTAAACAGAAAACGGACCACATCTTGATTATTGAGGCAACCGGAAAACACGAAACCACAATGTTTTGTCTTATACAGTTGCAGTTCATGATTGGTTCCGGAAAGAAATTTAGGTGTTGTAAGTTGAAATTTAATTTATAACTGTGTGACGTCAGTAGTGGATAATAACTTGCTTCTCTGTCACTGGAGCTGGTTTATAATTAGGTTACGTGGTGTAAAATCGTTATTTTTATGAACACTGTTATTCCAGAAGAGGGATGACTTGCGATATTTACTGATATTATGATGCTAGCAGTGTTTTTTCATAATAGTTATTTAATTTTGTTTTGAAGAAGCGTTGTCAAACCTCCAAGAGGTCACAAAAAATATAAAGCTAATTCATTGTTGCACTGTTCTGCAGCAGCAGGAGGCCGAGATAACATGATATGTACTTCATGTTTCTTCGTTAGCAGCTTGTTGCAAAGTCAGGAGTCACCTCCCTATAGTCCAGAAGATGCCTACTATCGTATCGGGATTTATGCCCTCTAGTAGGTCACAAAATTAAAAAGTGTTGGCAGTCCATGTGGGAAAATATTTTAATGACTAAAAATGCGTAGCATCACGTCATCAGTGTCTCCTGGGTCATATCCCTATATGCCAAGGAGACAAGAAACGATGCTGTGGAGGTGAAGGATTGAACATACAAGATTCCCTCATGGGTTCTTGATGTCCCGTGAAAATCCTCCATTTTGCGATGACTGTCCTGTATGTGCCCTTGACTGTGAGACATTTGCTGATCGAATTCCCCACCCTTGGGAATTTGAGACATGGGTTCTTTTCCTGGGGGGTGGCGTGACGGAGAATGTCATTTTCTTCTAGCTACAGTTTTCAGTGTGGGTTGTAATATAAAGTAGTTATATTCGAACAAATATGATTATATACATATACATTTTTAGATATTTTTAAATGAAATTCTTTTGAAACGCATTTATTTATTTTTAGTTTTCTATTTAGATTTATTACGGCGTCAGTAACCTAGATGTTGTGACGCCAGTTTTAATAGACATAACCAGCAAGTCACTTTACTTAGTCGAAGTGTGGAAACCATCCACAGTTACCTTTGCCTTGTATGAAGGCTAATTAATATATTCGGTGCAGGTTTAGGATTTTCTGAATTGCTGCTCGTCTTTGGTCGCTTGAACACTGTTGCAGGGTGCATTGCAATATTCAAGGCTTCCTTTCATCAAACTTTGCTTCCTGTATTTTATTCACATTTATTATGGATACTTGATATAGGGCTCATTTATTTATGTACTTTCGCACGCTCTTAATAACAGGCAAAACAGAGCTATACATAGCAACGTTCAGTATAGTTAGTAGATGGCTATGTCTTTCAAGGAACGCTATGGCCTAGCATACTGGACGAAGCCATTTGTTACCTATTGAGAAAACATTGTTTTTTCAAGAGTTGTTTTATCACAAATGCAATTATGTGTGCTCGTACTACGTGGAAGTTTTATCTCTACAGTCACTAAAGTAACAAAGAAATGTTTCCATGTTCAACCAGACCTGAGTCTGTCGCTGCTGCCTGCTTCTCTTTAGGCACAGAGAAAATGATGCTTCTCAAATCCTCATGTCTTGGAGAACCGTAAGACACAGACTGGGCAAGGAAAGAAATGTAAAGAAACGAAACAAAAAGAGAACAGTTGGTGAGTAAATTCCATATGAAAAAGCTCTCTCGCCATTCTAATTCGCTTTTCATCTCATCGCCCTTAGAAGAAGTAGAAATAAATGCTCATACATCTTTATTTGCGAGCGGCCTTCATTTCTCCAACCCCTTCCTCTCACCCTCCATTCATCCCTAGTACCCACCCGTACTTCGGTCTGCGTTGGACCCCGACCCTCACCTCAACCTGAAGCCTAACATCTGCTGTTTAATGCGTAAAGTTGGGAGGCATCTTGCCGTATGAATATAAATTCGAGACAAGACCTTTTTTTATTGGAGGTGCGCACGAGCTTGGAAATTAAGGGGCCAGAGGGCTGAATGTTAAATCTTAGTGATTTTGTAGATAAAATAATGTAATGTGTTGGCTTTCCTACCGGTGATTATCGTGATGAGGTAAAGGAGTATATTATTAAGGCACAATGACAGGTAACATAGGTATCCACAAATATTAGTTACCAAATTTCGTTTGATATCGAATTCACACTACCTGGGAATACCTTAAAAAATCAATGAGAATTATAACAAATAAGTGAAACAGGTGAGTGGCCGAAGTTACTATCTATCATTGTTTCCAGACTATACCATGGTTCGAACCTGGGCCGACGCAGGAGCACTTTGATATATATATATAATATAATATATAATATTATATATTATATATATATATATATATATATGTATATTATACCTATATATAATCCTAGGCGTTTAAGGAAAGGGACTCGATACAGTTTGGAGTTTATTTCCAAGGACAACGTTTCACAACGGCATCTTTGCTTCTTCAAGGCTAAAAAAATATATATACAGTGAGACTCACTAAATAATAATGACACGAAAAATTTATTAAGCCTTTAGTAAACCGATAATTAAAATAATTTAAATAAACGCATTTAAAGCATCAAAACACCAAGGCGCTAAAAGAATGACGTACCCAGACAGCAGTTAAAGTAAAACTATTGATTCGAAGAAAGAAGAAACGGAATAGAACTAAAAAAACAAACAAACAAGGAAGGGAGAGGAAGGGATAGAAAATGAACATTTGAAAGGGAAGAAAATAGTAATTATAGTCCCGGACAACACTATGACACGCATCAATAGGAATCTAGATCATTTCAAATTGATAGGTAGTTACAAAAATCACTATCAGAAATAAAATAGTTAGAAAAAAAACCGGTAGAGGGGGAAGAGGTGAGAGGTAGAGTATACATGGCAGTTTATCTAGACTGTGAAGAACGGTTCTATGACTAGAGTGGCAATCTTGCAACGAAAGAAGTAAGCAAAACATACAAAACATAAAGCACTACAATCAGACGTCGGCAGTTGCTAAACACTGCTGAGAAAAAGACCACATATTAGACTTGGAAAACCTGAATTTTTTTTACAGGAACACTAACTAAATGGCCAGACTGACCGTAGAGAATGCCTTCATAACATGCGCTAACAATGCAATGGCAGACAACATTGGAAACGGATTCGAAGACAGACTGTCAAGAGAAATCATATACTCCACAATAGAAAAGATAAGTTCAAACACAAGACACTACATGGAAAATAAACACCTTGAACGTGCCGTGGCCAGAGAAAGGTCACGAGGGCAGTGCCAAACAGGAGAAGCTGGGCAATTAAAAGATCAAGTGACAGTTTTTACATGTCACCACCTTCCCACCCCTTCTCAACCCTCCCCTTCTTCCTATCAGGACTGAACTTGGGCTTAAAGGGCAATGGGAGTGTTACCATTCATCTCTGCAACCTCAAAAACTATGGGTTGCACACTATTATCAGTTGTTTTTGGTAACTTTTTACATGTTACCCCCTTCCCATGCCTTCTCACCCCCCTGCCTATCGGGACTAAACTTTCACTTAAATGGCATTAGGAGTGTCACTACTCATCTCCGTGACCTCAAAAACTGGATTAGACACTAATATCTGTCGTTTTCGGTTATTTTCACATTTCACCCTCTTCCCACACACCACTCCACTTTTGGTGCCAGTGATGGTTTTACCCCCACAATGTTCTTTCCCACATGGTAATTTATGTTTGTACCAAGTTTGGTTGAAATTGCTCAATGCATTTCAGAGTTATGCTGGAACATGTACACACACACACACATGCACACAAATACGTAAATCCATATATCTATATATATATATATATATTTATTTTAATATATATATAATTTATATATATATATATATGTATATATATGATATATATATATATATATATGTGTGTGTGTGTGTGTGTGTATGTGTGTGTGTTTGTGTGTTGTGTGTGTGTGTGTGTGTGTATTAGACGTTAGATTAGATTACTGTATACAATTTTTCAATTGGAAATAAAATTAATGTTTTTTTGGAAAATATTACATTTTTTCAAGGAACTGTACAAGAAAAATATTTTATTCGGACTCAAGAAATTGTGGAATAGTGTTCCATCATCTGGACCCGTGAAGCGCATATTATTCATGGTTTCGCGGTAAAAAGACGCACGAGGGGAGAAGCCACTCTCAAGTTGTGTATGCTGATGGAATTTTACGAGAGAGAGAGAGAGAGAGAGAGAGAGAGAGAGAGAGAGATTAGTATGTGTAAGAGGTGGGTTGTAGAGGAAGAAACAGTGAAGGAGGAGTGGGGGAGTGCAGGACGTTGATAAGTGACAGATGTGTGTTGGAAAGAAAGTTAGATTAGTAGGTAGAGTTGAAGGCTTAAACAAGCACTCCTCCAATGTACTATATTACCTTGAAACAGAAAACTACTCAGTCTTGATGCTCCGCTTAGTAACCAGTCATTGTTGTGCTTGAATCAACACTATATGTCTTTCTTTTCTGATAACTGATCTCTTCTGTATTTCCTATTACCCTGTGTTACTTATTTCAGATGAGCACCGTACTCTTTGGAAGCTTGAATTTCAAGTCAACGGCTCCTGTGGGCTTTTTCCATATGATTAGGTTACATCTTCTGAATAATAATAATAATAATAATAATAATAATAATAATAATAATAATAATAATAATAATAATAATAATAACAAGAACGGTGAGGTATTAACCTTGTAGCAAAGTTACTTGTGTTTTGCAAAATTTCAACCAATATTCTGATGAAAATTGTTGCCTTGAAAATTTATGAGGCTAAATATAAAAAATTAGTCATTACCACATTTTAGAAAGTAGCTATGTTTGTTTGTCCCCTATGAAAAAATCTAATGAGTAGCCTTTCTCTTATGAATGGGCATATTTTGATTCCATATATTAACTGAACTGGAAACAATAGTAATTAAAATTAGGGTGCAACGGACTTTGTCGTGAACAGATTGGTTGGAATGTGCAACAGCACAGTTGTCACGAGTGTTATGGAAAAGCTTCAAGACATCGGCAAATACTTTGGGTGGTTTAACGGCAACAATGCGCACGAAAGCATGACATTGTCAAGTATCAAAAGGCGAGAGCGTGAGCGCGCAAGTTGACCTGGCTGCTGGTTGGGAATCGTATGATCGTGATGTCAGAATAATGCCGTTGTGTGTGTCGGTTCGTGCATCAAACAGGGCGTGTTCATCGAACATTCGAGAACAATTTAGTGTGTTCGTGTGTACGAAAACCAGAGCTTCTCAAAGCGTAGACCGCGGGCGAAAAGCGGCTATTCGAGATAGGAGATTGTTACATGGAAGATCCAGAGGGAAAGCGCAGGAGATCCGTCAGAAAGTTAATAGTGACTTTGGTAAACCCTGAGAGCAGCCGAAGTGCAGAGAAAAACATTTTCTAATTACGTTTTTATTGTATGTGTATCCATTTCTTATTTTATTTTTTATAATAATTGTGGTTTCTTTTTACAAATGGATTCGAATGTCACTGCATAAAATGAATCCTCGGACTTACGCTTGTATCTCTCAGTTTTTGGGAAAACAGAAATAGTGTTGGCGCTGATGGATTTTTATATAAAGAGGTAGTGTGTACCATTTTAACTGAGATGGTCATTCTGGGAGTAATTGTGTTTCATTTTTGGGGGGATTTCAAATCCATTTTCCATTTTATCATGTTAGTTTATTTTGGGGAGATAAAGACTCTATTTTTATATCTCATAGTTTGGTTTTAGCCTAGATCTAATAACTTAGTTTAGCTGCAGAGAAGCTGTGTAATAGCGGACGTTCAAGTTTGGTTACGTTACCAGGTTGTGATTCCTCTCCTTTTATTAGACAGATTCAATTAGGCCCTTGTATCACCACCTACGTATAATACAGTCCACTGAAAACATTTAGCCTTGATAACCCATGTTCCCACTTCCAAAAAGAGACAATGCGAACAACAATAGCACAGCTGTAGGTAACCTACCCGCGCCTCTCTCTCTCTCTCTCTCTCTCTCTCTCTCTCTCTCTCTCTCTCTCTCACTGTTGGGTAAGTTGATGAAAACGTAATATAATATAGGAAATTAGCAGTCACTGCGTCATCGTATATCCGGAATACTTTGTATTTTACGAATTTTACTCAAAGTTCAATGTTGGGTTTCGGTATTAGAGCCAACTTAATATTAAAGGATGTCTCTTGTATACTATAGCAGAGTCTAGCTAGCTTTGCAGCTAAGTCCGCCCCCTGCACGCTTGTGATTGGCTAGCTCTCGAAGAGGGAATGACGTCACACTAGTTAACAGTCCAGATGATTACCAGTACGGATTTGACTTCATTCGGTGAAGTTGAGTTTCGTGCATGAATCATGACACCACAGATTTGAGTTACCGGAGTTGTGAATTATGCCGTTAATATCTCTGATAAAAGATATATAAAGTTATATATCTATATGAAGATCTTGGGTCATTTTGTATGTGCAGCCTAAATACATACGCATCATGCTTTTTTCTTTTTAATTGCTGTTGGCCTGCGTAAGCGATCCGACATAGACCACATAAATTGAAATGAAGCATAGAATTATGTAGCCAGTTTCGATGTTAGGGAATTAATTCATCATAATCCTGCGTGTCAAATGTTAATATCATTGAGACATTAGGCCTAAACGTCAATTTCTTATATTTTGAGGCAGTGACATGACATAGGCTACACGTCAAATTCTTACGTTTTGAGGCAATGTCAAGACATAAGTCTACACATAAATACTTATATATTGAGACAATGACAGGGCATGAGACTACACGTCAATTTCTAATTGCAAATAGTCTTTTACCTGTATCTGTTGGAAATAGAATAGCTTTTAATTAATATAGTAGTTTCAACTCCACATATAATGTAAATGCATAAAGTGGGATGTGCAAGTATAAGCAAGAGCACATACACACATGCGTGGGAGGCCAAATCTTAGGACTGCCTCAACCTTACACACAACTATCAAACTGTTTTCAATGAACTATATTAAAAATATATTTACAAAAGGTATAACAAATTAGATTACTCTGACGAGTAAATATATGGCTGCTGTAGTATTTCCATGAAAATGAAGGCTACGGTAGGAAGGCATCATATGATACTTAACAAATTATGAAAATATATGATAGCTGAAAAGTTATGAATGAGATGATCCAAACCAGTCTACGAGTAGCCCATAAATCAATTGGTTTTGGGGCCATTCTTGTAGAATCAGTCTCTCTCTCTCTCTCTCTCTCTCTCTCTCTCTCTCTCTCTCTCTCTCTCTCTCTCTCTCTCTCTCTCTCTCTCTCTCTCTCTCTCTCTCTCTCTCTCTATTGTTAGGAGAATATTATAGCACAGACTATATTTACAAAGCTCTCGATTACTTTTATTTAAAACAAATGACTAAATTTTAAGTTAACAAGAGTAGGCAGATAATTCTTTACGCCAGTATTTTATGAATAGGTCTATGTTCATTCTGCAGAGTTAGGATACCATATGAAAAATTTTCGAAGACTCTACAAGCACCATAACAGCAGCAACTAAAACAAGAAGAACCAAAAGAAAACGGCTGAATATAAGATAGGCCTATAATCCAAGTCATAAGCTTTTTAAATTGACAAAAAGGTAGGGCCTTATAGATCTACGTCATTTTTTATGATCCTATTATTATGAAGAGAGTTGATGTCCTCAAGAAAATTCTCAGCAATTTATATCCAATATGGATTGCACGGCTTATCATACTGTATCTTCTCTTTGTATAAAATGCAGCCACTGCATGCCATCCCTCCAAATGTGTAAACGATTCTAATGAAATCGATTTGAAGACCTTGCAAATGCAGTAAAATTTCCTGAAATCAGTATGAAATACCTGTCTACATAGCTCTGAGAAATTCTGTAGGTTTAAATTTACAATGGTGAACACGCTTGACAAGAACAGACGGTAATGAACATTGTCCAGTGGTTCAAGTGCACCGATTCGAACGCAGACATTCCGAGTTTCACCTCCGTATTCAGGTGAACCTCATTTACGAAACATAACATTGCAACAGTGCAGAATACTTCTGACTTCATTCATATTTTCCTGTTTTTTACCATTTTTAGGGAGATGTATAATTATGATTTTATTTCAGGGATAATATAAAGTTTCATTTTCATAATCAGCACAACATAATTTTGTTCGGTAAAACAACCATTGCATAATAAATGAAGATAAAAAGAACCACAGATTAACCAACTTTTTAAACTATTTCCAACCAATCAGCTTCAAGGAATGGTCGTGACGTAATCAGTAGGCGGGGCTTAGCTGCAAAGCTGGCTGGTCTTTGGTATAGATGCATTTAGAAAGACGCATGCAACATTTATTTCTACGCGACACCTTTACAAATGAAGAGGACTTTTCCATTTGCATTGCGACTTGCTGTTTTGATGTAGCATGCAACATTCAGCCAAGGCCCTTGAATTTATATGTACAGGATGTAACGTTTACATTTCCTACGTGACATATTTTAACGAGAAACTTTACGGACAATTTCTCATTTTTTGGTTCCAAGTTTTTCTCGACTTTGCAGTGGCGAGACTTGTCATCGAGATGATACTGGATGACAATTTGCTCTTCATAGTCGATGTTCTTCTTTCCCTCCATATTTGGCAGAGCCATGTGAAGAAATACTGCAAAACATCATTGAGCAAGACGTGACAAGTCAACTTCTTGAAAGGCCTCTGCTTTCCACAGGACATTTGAGTACTTCCGATGGAGAAGTCTCCTTGTACTCACCACGGTTCGTAAAGAAATTTAACGACAGAATGTCTCGCGTGAACTGAGTCTTTTCAGTCTAATTATAATTAATTATTAATTCAAGCACTTTCTTTTCTGCTTGAAAAATTATATTAGGCCGGCCTGCCCTTAATCTCATCTAATTTTCAGTATTTCTACCCTATTATTTTAAGTTAAATGTGTTGAGAATTAACAAAGGAAATGAGTATTGCTGTCCTTGAAAATTAAACCGGAGAGTAGGCCTAAGTATTATCAACTTAAATCATGAATATTTTACAGGAATTTAAGTGCGCCTGAAGTACTTTTTCCACATACTGAAAGTGAAACGAGACGGATAGATTTTACTAGTAAATCATGTGCTCTAAAGAGCTTCATTTTTTACAACTGTAGTTGAACTTTTCAGTTAAACTAAGCAAAAAATATATATAAATAACTAAATAAAAACTGAAAACAAACTAAAATGAAATGAAAAGTAGAAGGAAATGAAAATTCTTGAAAAAGTTTAAATATTTCTTGGGCCTTAATTTCACATGGTTATAAGAAAGATCTTGGTTGCAGTCCTGCTAAATAAATTTCTTTATATTGACATGGAACTACCATGAAATAAACTTTTTTTTTAGTAATGTTATTACATTGCCATTAATCGTTTTTAGAGATAATGCTGCAGTACAAAAGTTTAGGAAGTATATTAAAAGAAAGTTAGTGAATATTTCTGAAAAGTAGTTTTACTGAGATGAAGGCTTCAAGCCCGGAATAAACTGTTTATGCTCTTCTGAAAGTGGAAAAAATCACTTCTTCCGGTGACAGCTACTTGGGTTCTGAACTTTTTATTCCGGGAGATTTTTGGCGAACCAGAAGATTCTTGCTAAAGAGCGGAAGGAAGAAAACAAGGACGCTCCATTGTGCCTTTGTGCACCAGCTGTTGGGGGTACTCGGTCCCTTGCATTTTGTAGCCGCTGGGAATGTTGCAACTTGTTTGTGTGGGGAGTGAACTCTTTGTGGGAAGTGAATCGTTTGCGAGGAGTGAACGCGCTCGTTTGTGTGGTTGTCGGTGCTTTTTGTTGACAGACCCACTTACGGAGCTGTGTGCGGCCTCTATTGCCATGTGCTCGATTTACTGCGCCTGTTGGCCGCCATGACCTTCCTCACAGGCTTTTTCTTCAGTGTGCCGCGCGGGTTTTTGTATCCGTACAAGTGCCGTGTAAGAAGGCAGATCTCTCTCTTCTAAGTTCATTGCAGGGAACGAGGATTGGTTTTCCTTATTAAGCGCAGTGTAGCTTATTCTTGCTATATGCCTGGTAGGAGGGACAGGAATTTCTTCAATTTGTCGAGTTAAGTAGAAAGTTCCAGGTTTCACTTTTTCCTTGTGCCATGTAGTAAAGGTGGAATTTCTTGTTTTACTCGTATCATGTGTGCGGGTTTCATCTTCTAAATACAGGAGGGTGTAATTGTTTTTTTTTTTTTTTTTCTATGTTTCACGCAGGAATGACAGGGTCTTCCATATTTAATACCCTCTAGGGAGGTACGTTATCTCGTCAATACCATTTAGGAAAGATACGACTTTTTCACTTTAATATGCCATGTAGTAAGCGGGATTTTACTTCCGGCAGGAAAGCTTGTCTTGACTATCAAGTGCCGTGTAGGATGGGCAGGATATTTTCCAGTGTGCCATGCAGAGAGGGAGAGGCTTTTCTTTTGTATATCATATAGGAAAGTCTATGTTCAGCACAAAATTGGCAGGATTATTACAATGTGTCATTTGGGAGAAGAGTGCTATGTGGGAAGTGTTCCCGTTCGGGAAAGGCTCGGTGTTAGATGGTTCATAGCAATGTTGTAGTAGCATTGACAGTATGCTTCTCTTAGTATTTAAAGGAGGGAATTCTTAGTTGTGTGGTTTCATGTGTTAAATGGGGAGATTTTTATTGTTATTGTTCAAATGCATATGATCTGAAGCGTTGTTTACTACATAGGTAACGTTTTCCGTAGTAAAATTTAATATATAAGTTTAATCGTGCATGACTATTTTCTACGAACTTTACATCTTTTTTAGTGCCCATTGTTATAGTTCAATTGCTTTCTACATATTTTGGTAAAGAAGCTTTTTTTATATTTTTAAATATAAGTTTTTGGGCATTGCATTCTGGACTTCTAAATATAACGTCAGTGATCATCTGATATGCGTTAGGAGTTTTCAAAACGACCGTCTTTATGACCGGTCCCACAGAGTTTACCCAAGAGAGGTACTATTAGGCTGAGTGTGTGCCGTCACGGCGCGAGATAGCTAACCCCCAAAAATAGCATGAGCGCAGCCGTTTGAGGAAGTTCTTGGGCGTTTTCAATAAGGGGCAAGAATGCGAAACGCCGGTCAGGTGAGTGCAGCATGAGCAAGAGCAGATAGGGGTTTGGAGCCGAGGTAATCTAGCAAAAGGGCAGTACCCAATAAAGACTTGAGAAACCACTTGGCCTTTTACCTGAGGTCATTCTCCTAAGCTTGGATCTGTTGAAATTAATTATTTTTATCTACTTTTTCCATTGGCAAAAAGTGGAAGAAAGCCATTGATGAAGGGAGAAGTTGCAATTCATTAATTTTTATGGATTTCAAGAAAAAGATCTAAAAATTAAGTTAGGAGTTAAAGAACATAATTAACCTTGATGTCAATGGGTAAACTGATTTCTGATTAGCTTCAGATGCCAAGAATTGAAACCCTTCAGTGGTGTGCACTACGCCTGTTTTTGGATCACCGAAGTTAAGAAAGTTTTGTTTGGTCAATACATGAATTAGTGACCAGCTAGCTGCTAACATATACTAGACGCCGGCGGCACATGGGCAAAGCAAAGGAGTTAGTAACCTCATTTTCATATACAAATGCTAAAAAAAAAATGAATGGAAACGCCAACTGGAGTCGGTTCCTTAAAAGAGAACATGCTAATAGCTGAAAAAGATAGGTAGGTAGATAAAAACACAATTTAAAGTTTTAATCAATGCAAAAGCTGAAAGGGAAATGTTCCATGCTCACTCAGTTTCCAGTCCGGTATATACACGACTCAGACATATTGGATAATCTTGGCTTTAACCTCTATTTAACCAACCGTCGTGCTCTCTTATAAATGCTTGACGTCCAGTAAATTGTAAGTGTCTGTTGATACACCATAACAGTTTGTAAACACTTGTAGATCTTCAAGAATTTCATGTTGTCGGACGGGTGACCTTGTCATGTGGACTTTGGAGTACTTTCCTTTCTCGATATTCGAGATGAGAATAGCGGAGTCTAGCATCATTTTAAAATTTGATGAAACCACTTTTTAGACAATATAATGTGTGAAAGTATTCTCTCTTTCAAGTGAAGCTGTTTACCCTTACGGTGTGGCCATATTGCAAGTAGCAAGCAGTACGACTTTCTGCTGATTGTGAAACTTGACAATTCTTATCCAGGTGGCCACACTGGAGGAGCGGGTTGATTTGACGCCTCTCTAAACTCGCCGTTTGTCGCACACAAAGCATGTTTAAAAAAGAATCAGAATTTCAACCATCTTCCCTCAAGAGAAATTGGTTGTCTGAAGTTTGTTACAAGTTTATTCAACCTCTCTCAAATTTTCATCAAATTTGTCATCGGATAGTTAAGGCTGTTTAAATCTATTCATACATATAATAATAGATGTATGTATTTATATGTGTATATGTGCCACATACACTTTGAAACGTATAGTAATTTCAACCAGACTTGGCATACATATGATTTACCATCTGGAAAAGAATATTGTGGGGATAAGACATCACTGGCACAAGAGGGCGTGTGTGGGAAGGGTGTGAAATATAAAAATAACCGAAACTACAGATGCTAGTGTCTAATCCATAGTTTTCGAGGTTGCTGAAATAAATAGTGACTTTCCCTGTGCCCTTTAAGTCCTAGTTCAGACCTGATGATATGGAGAGGGGTGGGATTGGGAAACATGAAAATAACTGAAAATGACAGATATCAGTCTTTAATCCATAGTTTTTAGGTCACTGAAATGGACTCTCCTGATGCCCTTCAAGTCCATGTTCAGCCCTAATAGGAAAAGGGTGTAAGAGGTGGGAAGGGAGCAACATGTAAAAGTAACTGATAAAGATGGATGTTTTTGTCTAATCCTTAGTTTTCAAGATTGCTGAGATGAATAGTGACACTTTTGATGCCCTTTAAGTCTAAGTTCAACCCCAATAGGAGTGTGGTGGGGGGGGGGGGGGGCGTGAGAGAGGGTTGGAAGGTTGTAACATGTAAAAATAGCCAAAGAATACATATGTCAGTGTTTAATCCATACTTTTTGAGGTCACTGAGATGAATAGTGACACTCCTGGTGCCATTTAAGTCCAAGTTCAGTGCTGACAGGAATGGATGAGAGGACTGTGAGAAGGGATGGAGTGGTGGTGACATGTAAAAATAACTGAAAACTATAGATGTTATTGTCTAACCCATAGTTTTTGAGGTCGCTGAGATGAATATTTACACTCCCAGTGCCCTTCAAGTCCAAGTTCAGCCCCAATGGAAAAATAATAATTATTGGAGTCTAATCCATAGTTTCTGAGCTAACTGCAATGAAAAGCAACACTCTTGATGCCCTTTAAGTCCAAGTTCAGCCCTGATAGGAATGTGGGGTGAGAAGTGATGAAAAATGAAATGGCAAAAATACAGGGCAATGTGAAGCAACTATCTTGAGAACAATGGTGGAGAAAGAGAGAGAGAGAGAGAGAGAGAGAGAGAGAGAGAGAGAGAGAGAGAGAGAGAGAGAGAGAGATAAAAACTGGGTGTGAGAGTTTATCGGTTGTCATTCAGTTTTTGGGGGCAATGCCAGGTTGGTCATCTAGCATATTATATAATAATATATATATATATAGATATTAGGATAATATATATTTATATATATATATATTAACCATATATATCATACCATGTATTAATACTAATAATATTATAGACTAATAATA